>NW_007254896.1:15910-17409 GCF_000164805.1 Carlito syrichta | reverse complement strand
CAGCAGGTCGAGGCTGCGGTGGCCGGGAGCGGCCACTGCCCTCCAGTCTGGGCGACAGAGTGAGACTCCAACTCAAAAAAAAAAAAAAAAAAGAACTAAATATCAGCATCTTATTTTCATTTATATCATTTGGGGAATGAGGGAGGGAAGAATTTAAGAAGCATCTGGCCAGGCGCAATAGCTCACACCTATAATCCTAACTTTTTGGGAGGTCGAGGTAAGAGAAATGCCTGAGCCCACAGGTTGGAGACCAGCCTGGGCAACATGGTGAGACCTCACCTATACAATAAGTAGAAAAATAATTATATAAAAAAAGAGGGAGAGAGAGAGAAAAGGAGCATCCTTTCCCCTGAAACGCAATGAGTAACAAAGGTAAAAAGTAACACAGAAGCCCAAACTAAAAGAACAGTCTCAACATTTAATCAGGACAGACTAAGGGTTGTGGAAGTAATGCGCATGAAATGTAATTGAAACAAAGTATCTTGACTCCCAGTGTGGGATGGGACCTGTTTTTCAGGTGCCTCCATCCCACAACCTGCTGGAATATTCCTAAAGTAGATTGTGCTCATTATAAACACATCAAATCAACATCCTAGGAAGGTTTAGTGTGTGCATGGCAGAAAAATATCTTAGGTAATTTCACTTCATGTAACAAATCGGTCTCTTAGTCATACAGTAGAGAAGTATTTTCTTTCTACAAAATGAATAACACAAAAGAATAATCTAGCCAGCATACTAATAAAGGGAAATAAAGGTGTCTGGGAAAACTCTTTGAAAACCTCCGTGTTTAATTTGGGAATTCTAGACTTTGTGTGCTGGAGAGACACAGTCAAGATATTATTAAACAACTCTAATACATGAGATGCATTACATTGAAGATGCACTCTTATTTTTCTAATTGCTACTTATCTCAGGCCTTTTATTCATGATCTCAGAGGACATTTCCAAAAGTTAATACTGTCACTATATCCTGAACAGGGTTATTTCAGAATTTCTTCTTCTTATAGAAGCACTACCTTCATAACCCCCTCTCCCCAACACAACATTTTAATAACTGTGCTTTTTCTGTACACAGTTATTAAGCTGGGGTTCATGATCCCCTTTCCAGAATATCAGTTTAATAATCCTGCCTCCTATGTGTGAGGAAAAATGGCATCTATATTCTTTGTCATTTCTCCTTCTGGATCCAACCCTGATTACAAGCCTAACTATGGCTGGATGTGTGTGTGCACATAAGACAGATAGATATTGATAGAGAGAGAGAGAGAGAGAGAGAGAGAGAGAGAGGAGAGAGATGATAGACAGACAGTAGATGGCTAGATAGATAGTTGACAGATGTGTGAGAGAGAAAGAGATAGGCAGATAAATAAAAGAATCCCTGGAGCCGGGCTCAGTGACTCAGCCCGTAATCCCAGGACTTTGGGAAGTTGAGGTGAGTAGATTGCCTGAGCCTGCGGGTTCGAGACCCGCCTGGGCAACTTGGCGAGACTTCATCTCTA
>NW_007254896.1:0-15738 GCF_000164805.1 Carlito syrichta | reverse complement strand
ATTTCTCAGATTTGGAACCACCACTTTTCTATACTCTGTGTTTAAAGATATTGCCTGTGGCTATGTCCTTGAAGGGTCATCAGAAGCTGAGCTCTCCAGGTACAAACCATGCATCTGTAGGCCACAGTTACTCACTTGGCAGAACCAGACACAGAACCAACAAAAAGACATGTTGTAGTAAAGGGGAAAGACATAATAACCTTTAGTCTCAGAGCAGCCATTTGGTAGATGGTCCCTTCATTAGATTCAGATACTGTTAAACATAAGCAATGACACTTGTAGGCTATCAAAAGACCCATGACATGTTGCTTAAATAATGTAAAGTAAATCAAGAGCAGAATTTGATTTCCCCATAACTTTTCTCTTTACCAGAATTGTGCTTTGATGTGATACTCAAAATATGCAGCCAAAAACATGTTTTGCAATCTGCTGGACCAAAGTTATTTAAGGATTGTTTTTCCCAAGAAAGAGAAAAATTCTAAGGAAAGAATACATACCCGTTAGCACAGTTCATTTCAGTAAATTGAAATGCTCTCATCTCTAACATAACAAACATTGAGACACTAGGCAAGATGCATAACTCGTCTTCTTTCTTTATTTCTCCATCTGTAAAAATTTTTCCCATTTTTAAAAATTTAAGGGAAAGATGATCTATGTGTCATACACATTATATATAACAGCAAATAAATTGAGCATTAAGTTAAGAATATGTTATATTTATATTAGAAAGATATTTTTAAAATTAAAAAAACCCTGAACATTTCTGTAATATGGAATTACAAATTCCCATTCTTGATTTAATTATGTAAGGGAGTCAAATTTTGTTGTAATATCATCTTGAGTCTCCAATGCACACTAGTTTCCACACACATGCTGTGGGGATTTAACAGACATAAAATTCACTTAGGAGAGAGAGAAAGTCTACAAGAGTCCACAGTGACATCTTGCCATCTCCAGAGTCACTCAGAGTGTCCTGGGTGATGCTGCTGATCTACGGATTTCTTGCCTACACTTCCTGGAACCTGAAGTCTTTCAGGCCATCATAGGACAGGTGCCGTGTCTTCTCCACCAGCAAATAACTTATCTGGAATTCAGACATGTACATGACCTAATCCTGAGGCAGACTGGATGAGTGGAGAGAAAAGTACTTAAAGGTTGTCAGATAAGATAGAAGCAATCCCCTTGTGGAGCAAGATGAAGCAGAAGTCTGCAGTGTGGAGTTGAGTTCAGAATGAAACTTTCCAGAGAACAATCAGACATTTTCTGGATTAAGAATCCAATTATCTGATTCTATAAAGACCTGAGGGATGATATAATCCAATCTCATATTGTTACAGATTACGTTACAAGGAACCAAGGGTAAGTTAACATACATGCCAGGTCACATCTCTAATAAATGAAAAAGGAGGAAATGATACCAGATCTTCTGGATCAAAATCCTGTATATTTCCTCACTGTAACCCAGAGTCTTCTACTTGGGACCCTGAATTCTCTGTCTGGGTCTTGCTTCTTGAAGCTCTGTTCAGACAGCTCAGAATAGTTTTTTCAAGCAAAACTGAACTGACTCAAGAGAAATGTCACATTGCTCTGCTAACCTACCTATGGACTCACTATGTTTATGACACCTTTATCCATGTGGTGACTAACTCAACAAATAAATAGGGAGTATATGTTTTATATCAATTACTGTACTAAAATTGATATACCAAATTGGAAGAGACTTGGCCCCTGCCCTGAGAAGATTTCATTGTATTGAAGGAATTAGACAAATAGGAACAAAATATACTATGATAGGCATTATAAAAGTGGTCATCACAGAGGACTGTGAGAGCACAGAGGAAGAACAGTTAATCAGATATGGAAGCAGGGTGAGTTTCACTAGGGGAAACAGTACCCCAGCTGAATTTTAAAGGAAGGGAAACAAGATAGGCAGGTGGAGAAGAGTATCATTAGTATCAGCGAAAACAATGTTTAAATGTACAGGAATGTGAAAAACAATGAAATGATCAGAAAAATGGCTGGCATATGAATGTGGTGAGAGATGAGGTTTGTGAAGTAGGTAAGTGACAAACTGCAAAGGAGCTCTACACCACATTATTCACAGACTTCACCTTTAATTGGAAGGCAATGGGATGCCACTTGAATGATGTAACCAAATATCTTTTTAAAAGACTCATTATAGCATCTGTGTGAGAATGGATCTGGAGGGGGAAGGAACACTGGGTATCCAGGGAGACCAGTTAGATTGTTGTTTCAGCCATCCAAATAATAAGCACAGTGGAGTCTAGGAAGTGCC
Source organism: Carlito syrichta (assembly GCF_000164805.1). Taxonomy (NCBI): domain Eukaryota; kingdom Metazoa; phylum Chordata; class Mammalia; order Primates; family Tarsiidae; genus Carlito; species Carlito syrichta. The sequence goes on along the minus strand of NW_007254896.1, from coordinate 13,442 downwards.
AGAACCCATGGTGGGGACAAAAAATTTGTGTCCTCAGGGGTCAAAAGGGCTACCAGTAAATAAGCCTCAGTGGTCATCCTTCTTTGAAGATTGCCTTGGCTGAGGAGGCTGCCATGACCAATGTCACACCTGCTTTCAGGAGCAAATCACATCTAATGTCTGCTTGCTGTAGGGTACAAAAGTCCAGTTTTTCCACCCCAACTTGGAACAAATGCAAAGGAGCATCCCAGCAAGAGGGTTCCAGTGGAATGAGATGTAGCCTTTGTTGGGACTGCACTGCAACTCAGCTTCTGCTCCTGCCTGTCCTGTTTCTTTCTGCTTTCTCCCATGCTATTGATATCAAAGCATCCCTAGTCAATTATCCACGCACTAATTGCTCATCTTCATCTCAGTTTCTGTGTCTCTGAGGACACATAGAAAACATGCCTATAGGCTGGCCTCGGTGGCTCAGCCTGTAATCCTGCGCTTTGGGAGGCTGAGGTGAGTGGATTCAAGACTCGCCTGGGCAACTTGGCGAGACCTCATCTCTACAATAAATTAAAAAAAAAAAATTAGCCGGGCGTGGTAGCGTGCGCCTGTAATTCCCGCAACTCGGAATACTGAGGCGGAAGGATCGCTGGAGCCCAGCAGGTTGAGGCTGCAGTGGCCTGGGAGACAGAGTGAGACTCCAACACACACACACAAAAAAAAAAAAAGAAGAAGGAAAACATGTCTATAGTAATAAGAATGAAGGCCTGAACCAGAGCATTAGGGAAGTGGGGGAAGGCAAAACACAAGTTCAGAAGAGACGAGGTAATATGATTGACAGGATTTAGAAAAAGACTGGACACAAAGAAAAGGGATAATTTCCTATTGTGCATCACTGATTGGTTGATGTTATCAGAAGAGAAAGGCAAGACTTACTCTATAGACTATATCACATAGGCAATTAGATATTTGAGTTAAACTTCAGAAAAAAGATCTCTAAGAGTGTGTGGGTATGTGTGTGTGTGTGTGTGTTTGTGTGTGTGTGTATGCGTGTATATATTTTCCCCTTTGGAGTCACCATATCAGATTCTAGGTGAGATTAAAAATGATTTAAACAGATGAAGTCACCAAGAAAGAGAGAAAACATGTCTCAGAACAGAGCTCTGAAAGATTCCAACAGGTATGGTAGAAAGGGGTAGAGGGACCAGCAGAAGAAACTAACAAAGTATATATAATCAGAGAAATAGGAGGAAGATAGGCACTAGGGTGTCACAAGAACTAAGAGAAAAGAGCAAGGGTAGAGTTGATTAAGTTAAAGTCTACTGAGGAGTCTGATAAATGAGAGCTAAATCAATATGGAGAATGTTGGTGACCTTGCAAGGGCAATTTGGGTGGTGTAGTGGAGGCCAAAATGATGTAGGCAGACGAGTGAATAAGGAAGATGTTTTTGAATAAAGATATTGCCATGGGTACAAGATGCTGGGATGAGATAAGCTATAGGCTATACTTTTACCACAAATCTATATACATTTTAGAAAAGATTTATTTTAAAATATTAATTTTAAAATGTATAATAGTTCCAGAAAATGAGAAAGGCTGCCCTGATCGATCAGAAATTATGAAGAGTCTCTCCAAAATGGAATGGAGATGGAATTAGACTAAATAAAAATATCATGCTCAGCCCATTCAGGAGAAGGCTGATAGGCAAGGTATGAGTGTACCTAGAGTTGTTATATGCTTTAAGATAGTGAACTTTAAAAGCAGATGCAAGAAGAGTGGCTGGGGTTTGGTTGAGAAACCAAAAAAAGAACAGCCTGTCAGTTTGGCCTCTCTCTACCTCAGGTCTTGATCTGCAGGAAGAAGCAGTGTCCTTTATCTGGTGACACAAGAGGAAAAGAAGCATCAACTCCCCACAGAGTAGCTACCAGAACATCCACCCAGTAGCATAACCTCCCTGTCATCACAGGAAATCAACATTTTAACACAATACAGAGAAATTCATGATGAAATATCAATATCCAAGGAAGAGCAACACCAGAAAGACAGACATTTCAACAGAAATCAGCAGATGGAGATATTTTTAATATATCAACATGACAAGACAGGATTCATGACATGAGATATTAAGTACCAATTAGGGCACTTAAATTAAAAAGTAATATTAAGGAAATGAACAGAGTAGACAAAGCTGGGGAGCCAATGAGTGAGCTGGAAACCCCAGCTGAGGAACTATCCCCAATGCAGGAAAAGTTAGGAGACATGGGGGAGTGATTTATTTAACGGTGAATTCAGAAGGGGAAATTAGAGAACTGTCAGAACACCATCAAGTAAGGAAAATCATAATAAGTTACAGAGATTACCTACAAAGAAATGAAGAGATGAAAAGATTTATCACTGGCATCACTTGTTTCAAGAAGACAATAGAGATTATCTCTGAAATAACAAGGAAAATAATTTTTGAACAAAAAATGCTATCTCTAGTCATCTTATCAGTCAAATATGAGAACTAAACTTATTTTCGGAAATTGAGTCTCAGGACATTTGCTGCTCTGAGTGTGTACAACTGATTAAGGTAAATAAAAATCAAAGAATATGAGGTGAAGATGGTAGATTGCCACCCACAGATACTTTTGTTTCCTACTAAAGTTCACTAAAATAACTGTATGAGTATTTTTAAAGCAAACTCCTCCAGATATAGGGAAAATAAGAAACTATAGCAAAAATTTGAACGGTGTAACTCAGATGGACAATAAATAAAATATTTTCAAGGCTTGAGAAGACTGAATCTCAAACAAGCAGAAGGGAAATTAACAGCAAACACAATTTATACTGGAATCTACAAAATACTCTATAATTGGAGAAACCAAGCATGCTAAAAGCCTGTTTCATGGGAAGGAGCTAAATTAATGAGGAGTCAATGAAAATTGGTTTAAGAAGTAGTGAGATCCTCTCACCAAATCAGGTTAACTGCTTGACAGTCTTTTCTTCAACCTGGTAACAAACTGGAGATTTGTCTTTTGGGAGAACAAAACAGCAGCTCTCTGTACTAGTGGATACCAAGTATAGTAAGGACAGAAGTCAGTATAAAAAAACAGGAAACTTAAGTGCATGCATGGGTACTGGACATGGATAACCCATGCCCTATTTCCTATTCATCTCCAAAATGATGACAGTCAGTTCTTCAGTCATGAAGCAAGAGACGAGTATAGTTTTCTCTGAGGAATCTTACTGTGCCAAGAGAAAAGGCCTAAAGCAATGGACTCAAGAGGTTTTCTCACTAATGACTTAGCTAGAGCTCCCAAAGTCTACAGTCCACAGTCACACTCTCAGAACTTCCAAGGAACTTTGCAACATGGACTCTAAAACAAGATCTGGTAACTAAGGACTAGTAAACATTTGAGGATAGTGTATACAGACTGACCATATCTTATCCAAAACATTTGGGACTAGAAATGTTTCAAATTTTGATTTTTTTTTTAGCTTTGGGATATTTGCATATACATAATGAGATATCTTTGGACTAAAACCCAAGTCTAAACAGAAAATTCATTTGTTTCATGAACACCTTATACACATAGCCTGAAGGTAGTTTTATACAATACTTTTAATAATTTTGTGCATTAGACAAAGTTTTGACTGCATTTTGACTGAGACTTGTCACATGAGGTCAGCTGTGGAATTTTTCACTTGTGATGTCATGTTGGCACTCCAAAAGCTTTAGATTTTTGAATTAGCGATGCTTGACATAAATATGAAAAATAGAGAACAAAACAAATAAGTTAGACACAATTTAGAGAAAGCAGTGATTATGCCAGAAGAAGAAAAATCTTATCTCCCTGCTTTCAAATACAGAAAAATTACAACCATAAGAGAGGAACACTGAAGGAAAAACTAAAGAGTACTTTGGAAGACAGCACTAAGAAAGTCTTACAGAATATGAGCAGAAAGAAAAAAAAGAGATGGAACTAGGAAAGCCAAGGATGAAGAAATTTGAGAACCAATCCATGAAGTACAAATACAGATGATGACAGCTAGGTTGCTGGATCAGAGGCCTTTGTGAAAATAGAGGGTAGTAATTGGGGCAGGAAGGTTTTTGAACAAGTGAGTTAAGAGGATAGTTTGTGAGAAAAAAAAACTAGTAAAGCACTAGAAAGGAAAAGAGGTAGATAACTTCATTTTAGTGGTCTCATGCTGCAGCAAAGACATATAAAATAAAGATGGAAAAGCAATCATTAGATTTAGCAATTAACGGGTTGGTCATTAGGAACTTGGCAAGCAAAGCTTTGTAGCAGTTATGGGGACAGAAGCCAGATGGAGCTGGGCAAAGTAGTGGCTGACAAATGAAAAAGTGAGAAAGTGACCTTTGACTACTTTTTAAAATTTCATTTCTAAGGCTGTTAAGTGTGAATAGGAGTATACTATGCACACGATGAATCTGTGTGACTTCATTGTCCATCATAATGCACAGTCTATAAGAAAGGTTCAGCCTAGAGGAGAGATGACAGAAACTCACTTCCCATGCAATATGCCTACAGTGAACTAAAGTTTTCTCAAAAACAAATCATAACTAAACAAAAGCATAGGGAAGAACAGTCACATCCACCAGGGAAGGAGTCTGAGAGCTTGCTCTTGTCAGAAACGCCTCAGAGCTTTCCTCCTCACATGCTCAGCCACAGAAACACTGTGAATACTCCTGTGCCCTGAACACAGCTGGCTTCTGGAATATTTCTAGGATCTTTCCCTTGAATCCCCTTTGAGCTAGCTTGACAATTGAATATTGTAGACGTTTTAGCCTCAGATGTGAACCTTCTTATGCTTTTATTTTGTCATTTCAGAGCTTCCCCTGCTTCTTGGTTCACCTTCATTGAAAACCTGGATATCCACAGCCCTGTCTGTCAAGCACCAGGGTAGCAGGCGCCTCCCCATTCCCATAGCAACCCTGGCTTCTAGAACCCAGGCTTACGGCAGGCTAACCCTTGTGCTGCCCAGGAGAGAAGAAAGATAAGACAGGGAGGGAGCAAATGGTAGAAAAGGGTATGTCTAAAACAAAGGGCATTACCACAGGGTGGTATCTTGGGATGCTACCTGGATTACAGGAGATGATCCAACTTGAGCAGGTGCCTTACATTCAGCAAGTGTAAGATAAAAGTCAGTTGTGGTTGTTGTTTTGGTGGTTGATATTGTTCTTTATACAGAACAACCAGCTGATCTACCATCACTAACAGCAAAAAGGAAGGGGTTATGAAGAGAAGAAAGTGAGGTGTCTGAACTCCCCTCCCGGTTGTCCCTTCACATGCATTTGTTATTTCCTCGAATCTTCATAATAATGCTGCAAGGCACCAATTCACCCCAAATTTTACAGATGAGGAAAATGAGTCTTAGAGAAGGAAGAAATTTATCCAGGGCTAGTAAGTGACTGAGTCAGGATTGGAACCAGTCTGTCTGCTTTCACACCACAGGAGAAGCATTTTACAATTTACCGAAATGACACTACAGACCCCATTTTTAAGGCATTTGTTTTTCCGATTAATGTAACCTTCCAGAACCAGATGCACCATCCACAATCTGAACTGAAACAAGCTGCGGACTTCTCAGGAGTTGAATGAGCAAAAGGTATTCCAGGGGCATTTTGTTCTCCAGCAGCCTCCTGGTAAGAGACTATCAGATTACAGAATCTGGCCCTGAGGCATTCGTTCCTCTCCCCTTTTCCATTTCTCCCTAAGTTCGTTTTCATTTCATAACAGTCATTAGCTGAGCTCTGGGAATGAAGTGTAAAAATTTCCCCTCACCTCAGAGCCCTCACTGGCAGCAGTTCCTTGAAACTCTGGCAATCAGCGCTCCATTTAAGCATCAAAACCTCATCAATTAGGCCTCAATGTACAGGGATCACGTGGCCTCCCGGTCACGCTGAGCCGGCCGCTGAGGACTACCAGAGGCCTCATTACCAGCCTTGAGCTTTTGTAAAATTCCTGAATAAGCAGCCCATGGAGTGTCTGCAGAAGGGCTGCATTTTATATATACTTTTTTATTTTTTTCCCCTGGCTTTAACAACCGCTTTTACGGACAATTTAACACTGTGGGTTGCCAGCTGTGTTAATGCCTGACCCCCTTCCTTCACGATGTCGCGCCTTGTGAAATGGCCGTCAGATGTGGAGTCCATGCCCCCCTGTTCCTGAGAAAACCTTGCCTTTCTTAATACCCGGGGCTTGGGACGCCATGCCAAGGACAAAGAGATTTTCGTCCCGTTCGATTCGTGCACAAACCCTTGCATACACTACTACTTGCTAATTGTGCAGGGTGCAGCAACTAAGTGAATGAAGTCTGTGTTCCCACCAGGGGCAAAGGTTAAAAATAGGAATGAGGATAGAGGGGCGATGATGTCCAGCTGCCTCTTGGTGATGAGGAAGCAGGGGAGAGGGGAGTGTAGTTTTAGTCTCTGTAGATGACTCTGGAGCCTCGACCTTGAAGGGGTTTCTTCAGCATATTTCTCTCTTTGATTCTTGCCCCAGCTATGAACACCTTGTGTATTGTCTAGAAGCTCAGGCTAAGCTTCTTCCTTTAACCAGGTCAACCCAGATCCAAGGCTTGCTTCTTCTGGTTAAAGATTCAGAAATTGACTTTTGTCAGTTTGCTTCATGCTGACGAGGTTCTAAGGGCATCTGATACACTAACCAAGTTCCTGTCTGATTTACAGATAAACCAGACCGCAATACCTTATTTTACAATGAAAATATTAGAGTACTCTTGTCTCATCATCTGTATCTTCTCTATTCTCTACTCTCAAGAGAGAAAGAGGCAATCTATTTTGGCTTGTAATCTATATTTCAAAATCATTAGAATACTCAGAACATTTAAACCTGCAATTCTACCTAAAGGAAAGTTAACTAAGAAAATCATTAGAACTTTATACAAATATTCAGTTGCAGGGAGTATTGCTTATAGGAATCTAATATTTGGGGAAAAGATGTCCACAAATAGAGGATCATCTTTAAAAATTATGATTTAAATGTTTTCACTCATAAGCGGACCTTGAACAATTATCATAATACTATAAGAAAAGGATTGGCAATAGTGGGAAACTGCCAGGAGGGGAGTGGAGAAGCAGAATTGGCAGTAGTGGGAATCTGCCTGGGAAAGGGGTGGGGTGCACACTCCATCAACAAGGGTATCTGCATGATGGACATTTGTATACCTAACCCTGAATTGTACACCACATCTTTAAAATTAAAAAAAAATTTTTAAGAAATAAAATACCTGTTTTGTCTTTAAAAAATTATGATTTAGCCATGTATTTGCATGTTAAATTTTAAATGCATATTCATATTGTAGAAATAAGCTGAACAATTCTCCCACAGAAAAATTAATTCTGGATAAAATAGATACTAAATATCTTGTGAAGATGGTATAAGCAATGAACAACCAAATAAAATGAGCATTTATATTATTTAGATTGTGATTTTAAGCTATGATTTCCCTTTAAAAGTAAACAAAGCTTTGTGGAAAAACAACTAAATCTATGGGTTCATACACACACACACACACACACACACACTAACAGCTCATATGTGTTTGTGTGTATATGCATATGCATGTGTGTACTACCAATCACCTTCAGATGAGTAAGAAACTAATGCATTACAGTAAAGATTAGTATACATAAAATGAAGCATTTTTTCTCCCTCTTCTAAGCAAACTTAATCACTAGATAACCACCTAATTAATGAGAGGTATCGCTTTATGAAATTATTACATGTTATAATGCAAACAAAATGATAAAATGAAAAAAAAAGTTGCCATTTACAGCCCCTGATGAATGAATCAATGCATTAAGCATAAACAGATGCTAAAATCACAAAAAGACAGACAGGTCTGCACAAGGGATGCAGCCTCTGGACTCAGCTAATATATACAGCCTGCAGGAAATACAGAGGACAGAGGAACATGTTGAACATCACCATGAATAATTGGCAATGAGCAAAATCCATTCTGTAAATTTTTGTTTTCAATAGATAAATTGTAAAGAAAACAAAAAAATTGAAGGGAGCTGTAAATTAAAGACTAAAAGGAAAATCAAATATAAAATAGGTACAACTAGATTTTAATATCAATGAATGTACCTTGGGGTGACTAAATTACATAGAAATCCAAAAAAGTGATTACTACACAAGTCAGGATAATGGCTATTTGGGGAAGGGAAAGAAGGATTTGTGTTGATACAGAGCAGATAAAAGTGGTGGTCAAGTCCTATTTCTCATCCTAAGGAGTTGTATAAAGATGTTTATACTTTAAGCTGTACATTTTTGTGTGGTCCTCTATGTCTATTTTTTACTTTACATTAAAAAGTTGAAATATATTAAATGCATCATTGATTTGGTAATAAAGCAGAGAAAATTCTGAAAGTCCAAAGCTGGGCTAAAAGGAAAATTTATAGAGGTCAAGAAGACTGAAATCAGCTGTCAGCCTCTTGCCCAGTCTTTCAGAGGGCAAATGCTGAATCTTGATGTCCTGAAAGCCTCTCTGTTTTGAGTGCAACATGAAACTCTAGATTGGTAGTATTCCAGAGCTCTGTCAGAAGAAACTCAAACTCTCCTCTGAAAGGGCATAGTTTCAACTCGGGCATCAAAAAGTTCCCACAGATAAAATTCCAAAGAGCATGAGCTCATAGTAAAAACACCAAAACTCACAAGAAAACAAGGAACCCTGATGAGGAAACAGCAGAAACAACTGACAGCAGAATCAGATTGTAAAGAATTCAGACACTGCAGTTAAAATAAAATAATAGATAATTAAGTGTACTTAGTATGTTTAAAGAAAGCAAAGTGCTGAAAGTCTGACAAATACATTTTGTAAAACATCTAATGAAATTTCAGAAATGAAAAATAAGCAAAATTGAAATTTATGATACCACAGCGGAACATCCAACTAGTTTCAAGCATGATAAAACAGCCTGTGGCAGAGCAATGTTCTTGCCAAGAGCACGTGGAAAAAGAGAATAAAATACATATAACCATCCATTTGAAGAAGCCTTAAAACAAATAAGGTAGTCAGGTTTGCGAGGGAAAAAATGTTGGAAAGGGGAATATCTCAGGAAGAATTGAACCAATCAATATCCTGCAGCATAATTTTTTCCTCATTGTATTTGTTAATTTGTGGTGCAGAACAATAGCCTCATGTCCCTGCCAGAGAGCTTCAGCAAAGGGACACTATCAGTAGTGGAGAAAATAGAGCATCTTCTGATAGTCTAGTAAGCTAACAGAAAGAAAAAATTACAGCTGAGGAGCCAGATGCTTCAGTGAAAAGGGAGAGGTAAAGATCTGAACCTTGAACAATTACCATATTACTATAAGAAAGGGTTTGGCAGTAGTGGGAAACTGTCAGCGAAGAGGGGGCAGGATTGGCAGTAGTGGGAAACTGCCAGGGGCGGGGCGGGGGGGACACACCTCATCCACAAGGTTATCTGCATAATGAGCATCTATATACCCAACACTGAATTGTATCCCACATCTTTAAAATAAAAAATTTAAAAATTAAAAAAAAATCTGACCTAATAGTACCAGTTTTTTATTCAAGACATAGAAGCTACTTGGGAAGGAAAGCTAAAATATCAAGCACAAAGCCCCTGTAAACGCAGAGAGGTATTTTCAGTGGTATCACATTGTTGAGAAGGAAAAGATCAGGTTTGGGGACTTGCCAGTGTGAAGAGGCCCTAGTGCACATTCCAGGCTGTCATTTGGGAAACCTGGAGCAAGGACAAACCCAACCCAGATGAAAGTAGATGGTACAAAATAATAGCAAAAAAGTTTTTGAATGGCTTAAAAATATATATACAGAAGTTAATTGCAAGGTAATAATAACAAAAAGGAGAGTTAAATGGATTTGAAGTGTCATATGGTTTATGCCTTGTCAAATGATTTTTTAAAAGTTCTATTAAACTGTGGGAAAGCAAACTGCAATCTGTTTTTACCACAGAAATAAAGCAAAAATATACATGATCAAATACAAGAAAACAACAAAAAAACCTGATTAATTTAAAAACAGGCTAAACTAAATAAATAAAAGTAACTTGGGACAAAGAACAAATAGCCAAATGATGAATATACACTTAATGATGTTAGCCATGGCACTAAACATTAATTCAATTAAATCTAATTAAAGACTAAGATTGACTAGAATATGCATTCTTTTCAACTTCATGTTGAAAAAATTCTTTCAAATAGGTCAAATGCTGAATGATAACACTTCTCAATACATTTCAGTAAATTAAGATTATTCAGAATCCATTGTCTGACCATATCGAGTTTTAGCTGGAAATAAATGAATAAAGATAGCTAGAAAATTCCTATTGTGAAATTAAGAAATATATTTTTAATAAACTATAGGTCAAATAAAAATTACAGGGTAATTTCAAAATATTTTATGCTGAATGATAATAAAAATATCACATTTCAAAACATATGGGATATCCTAAAAATATATTTAGAAAGATATTTATATCTGAAAAATTAATTATCTAAGAGTTCATCTCAAGAAATTAGAATAAAAGAACAGTAAGTTAAACCCATGCCAGATACAAGAAAATAGTAAGTATAAACACATAAATTAATAACATTTTAAAAGATATGCCAAAGAAATACCCATCAAATTACCAGCAACATTCTTCTCAAACCTAGAAACAATACAGGAATTCATATGGAAACATAAACAACCACAAATAGCCAAAACAATCCTCAGCAAAAAAACAAAGCAGAAGGTATCACACTCCCAGACTTTAAACTTTATTATAAAGCTACAATAATCAAAACAGTCTGATATTGATACAAGAAAGGGCATATAGACCAATGGAAAAAGAATTGAAATTCCAGAAGCAAAACCTCATTTTCTCAATCAACTCATCGTCAACAAAGTCTCCACCACCAACCACTGGGGAGAGGAGAACTTTTTCAATAAATGGTACTGGGAAAACTGGCTGACCACATGCAGAAGACTGAAACAGGATCCCTACCTATCCCCACACAAAAACCTCAAACTATAAGAACCTTAGAAAATGCAAGAGACGCTCTTATGGAAATTGGAACTGGCAATTCCAATTCCTGATCAAAACCCAAAGTGTCCATGCCATAAGAGATAAGATAGACAAGTGGGACCTCATCAAACTGACAAGCTTCTACAAAGTCAAAGAAACCATCAAGAGAGCAGGGAGACAGCCCAGACAGGGAAAAAATATTTGCCAACTGTATGTCTGACAAAGGCCTAACATCTAGGATCTACAAGGAACTCAAATGTGCTGAAAAGAAAAAAAAACAAACAACCCATTTACAAAGTGAACAAAAAATATGAATAGACACTTCTCAAAGGAACACGTGAGCAGCCAACAGATACATGAAAAAATGTCCAGCCTCACTAGTCATCAAAGAAATGCGAATTAAAACTACATTGAGATACCACCTAACTCCAGTCAGAATGACTATCATCAGCAAGTCAAAAAATAGCAGATGCTAGAGAGGATGTGGTGAAAAGGAAACACTTCTACACTGTTGGTGGGAGGGTAAACTAGTACAGTCTCTGTAGAAAACAGTGTGGCGAGTCCTAAAAGTCCTAAAAATGAACCTTCCATATGATCCTGCAATCCCCCTACTGGGAATATACTTGGAAGAACTCAAATCACTCTATAAAAAAGATACCTGCACACGTATGTTTATTGTAGCATTGCTCAAAATAGAAAGAATATGAAACTAACTATGCTGCCCATCAAAAGAGGATTGAATTTTTTAAAATGTGGTACTTATACACAATGGAATATTATGCAACCATAAAGAAGAACAAAATCATGAACTTCACAGCAACCAGGATGGACTTAGAGTCTATAATACTGAGTGATCTTTCACAGAAACAAAGAACTGAGTATCTCATGTTCTCACTCATAAGCGGACCTTGAACAACTATTGTAATACTATAAGAAAAGGATTGACAGTAGCAGGAAACTGCGGGGTGTGGGGGAGGGGTGGGGAGATGGAATTGGCAGTAGGGGGAAACTGCCTGGAGAAGGGGGGACATAACTCATCAACAAGGGCACCTGCACAATGAATATTTGTATACCTAACCCTGAATTGTACCCCACAATTTTAAATTAAAAAATTTAAAGGTGAAAAAAAAGAAAAAAGATATGCTGAAGGAAAAATGACAAAAACTAAAATTCAGTACTTTGAAAAGAATAATAAAATTGATAGACCTCTTGCAAGACTGAAAAAGATCAAAAACAGAGAGAAGAAAAACATAGATAGACAAGATCGGAAATAAAAAGGAAACTATCACTAGCAAATTTTAAGAGAGCAAGTACATAAAATACAGTATATGTTGTGATAATAAATAAGAAATTTTTGATGACATAGGTAATTTCTTGGTGGTAGATAGTTACTTCCCTTTCTCTTCGATGTCGTCTACCCCCTTAATATATGCAAAAAACAATGGAGTTTGGTCTTGGCCTTGTGCCTTGATTTGGACAGTGAAACATGAACTGCCATCCTGTGTTTTGAATGTGTTTGCATGATTTGGTTTTGTTGCTTATCTTTTTTTCTATCACTACCTATGTACACTCTAAAAGAGGTTTGTGACACTGACCTGAACTTAATCTACAACCTTCAACCAAGCCACATCTGACTGACCCACAGAACTGTGAAAAACAACAACAAAACAAAAGTTCACTGCAAGTCACTCAGCTTTAAGGTTATTTAGCATTCTTGCAGGCAGTTTTGACTAGCACATGCTTGATAGAGGTAATTTACTGATATTGAAAAAAAAAATCTGAATATTCCTGTATCTTATCTAGTAAAGAAGGGTATGATTTTAGTATAAAATAATCATTCAAATAAAAATGTCCTCATGCCTTGTTCATTTCATCAGTAATTTCTAAATTATTTAAGAAAGAAACATTTTCAATATTGCAAAAATTATTTTAGAAAAAGAATAACTACCCCACAACTCATTTTTCAAAACCACCATTACCTGGATTACAAATCATAAACAAGATATAATAAGAGAAATTAAAATTAATCTGTCTTATAAACATGGATACAAAAATAAGTAATAAAATGTAGAAAACATACAATCCGGGAGACGGGGCAAGATGGCGACGGCATAGGTGAACTGGTGAGATTCTCTGAACCCTGCCTTTTGGAACTTTGGAGCTCTGGAACTCCGGGTCCACCCTGGCTGAGGCACACAGTGTGAGACCCCAACCCAGAGGACCCAGACAAGCGGAGAAAAACAGACCTGCTTAAACTGCCTTGCCATTCTCCAGGCAGACTTCCATTGCCCCGCCCACCTAGCAACAAACTTTACCTCAGCTCCTAAGCAACAGTGTGAAACAGGAGACAAAGCCCCACCCCTATGCTGCAACGAAAACAAAAGGAGAGGCTGGAATCGGAGATCACAGAAGTGACTCTAGTTTGATCGCTTATTTGACCTATGATTTATCA
>NW_007254895.1:4743-5389 GCF_000164805.1 Carlito syrichta | reverse complement strand
GTAATGGGAGTCGTTATATACAGGAAACAACACGTAATGTTGCTGAGGAAGCATTTGGAATCTTGATTACATAAGTCCTCAATCGCAAAAACTACAGGCCATCTTCCAAAGAGGTAACCAAGAATCAGGTTTTTGAAGTAGGAATCTGTGTATTTGTAGTCCTCACATACAGTAAACCTCACTGCCTATTGCTAAGTAAGAATAAAGAATCTATGTTACTCGTGTCCTCAATCCCAAAAAAATTTCACGTCGCCTTGCTATGTGTTAAAAACGAATCAGGGTTTTTTAAGCATGAATCTGGATAAATGGAGTCTTTATATACAGGAAATTGCATAACAGTTAGCTAAGAAAGAATAAGGAATCTGGGTTACACAAGTCCTCAGTCCCAAAAATCTACAGGACATCTTGGAAAGTGCTAAAAAAGAATCAGAGTTTCAAAACAGTATCTATGTAATGAGAGTCCTAATATACAGGAAAATAAACGGCCCCTTGCCAAGGAAGAAAAAGAATTGGGGTTATACCAGTCTTCCGTCCTAAAAATCAACAGGCTATCTGCTGTGAACTAAACAAGCATCAAGGTTTGGAAGATGCAACATACGTAATAGCATCCCTCATATACAGAATCTACATGATCTTCTTCTATGGA
>NW_007254895.1:1976-3119 GCF_000164805.1 Carlito syrichta | reverse complement strand
CAAGAAACAGGGCTTCGCTCTCCCCAAATGTTTTGGAACAATTTAGCATGCGGATATTACGAATCAGTCATTTCAGGATTCCAACAACATTCTGTTCCTCTTGAAAGTTTTAAATGGATATCGGGCACTCCAAGTTCAATCGGGTCCTCGGAACATTTAAGGCCAGATTCTAGGACAAAAAGATTCTTCTTGCCATATTTCAATGAAACTCTGGTCTTAAGTTGAAGCCTGTAATCCTTCCCCTTCCGTTTATTCTCTTATTTTGAGAGGGGACAAGTGTTTTGCAGTTGCCAATTTTTTAGTACGTATTTTTAAAGGTAACCAGGAATCATTTATTCCACGTCCCTAGGAACCTTCTGGGCATCTGTCTTTTTGTATACAGTGTTTGGAATCCATATCGACAGGGATAATCAGGGCATCTTGCTGAGAATGGAAAGGGAATGCGGGTTCTTGGTGTTCTCAATCGCTGAAGTGTACAGGGCCACTTGATACGGCTTAATCAGGAATCTAGCCTTCAAGGTCCCCACCTTTTTAGGGTGTCATGTAAAAGGGAAGCAGGAATCTTTGTTTCCAATTCCCCAGGAAGCTTCTGGGAGTCTTTTTTGACATCCAAACATCTTGAATTTTTCTTCTCCAGGAAATGTCTCAGTGTCTTGCTGAGAAAGAAGCAGGAGTCTGGATAATGGGAGTCATCATATACAGGAAACTGCACTGCCTCTTGCTAACTATGAAAAAGGATTCTGGGTTACATGAGCCCTCAATCCCGAAATTCTACAGGACAGCAAACTTTGATTCCATATCTCTGGGAAACTTCTGGAGTTAGGAGTATTGGTATGTAAAAGTTTGTACTTCCACGTCACCAGAAAATGTCCGGACGATTTCCGGATACATAAAAAAAGGAAATTAGGCTACGGGAGGCCTCAGTACATGAATTCTACAGGGCTCCATTGTAAAGACTTACCCGGAATCTGGGTTTCTAATTCTCCAAATTCTTCAGAGCTACTTCACACTAGGAATTGACAAGTGTCATTATAGATTCCCAGCAACCTTCTGGTCGTCTTGATGGTTGCAACCAAGAATCCATCCCTAAAATTCAGTTGGATTCCTCGTGACAACTAAAGCCACATTCCTGGACTGAAAGAA
>NW_007254895.1:0-755 GCF_000164805.1 Carlito syrichta | reverse complement strand
TTGATAAGGGCTAAACAATATCAGGATTTCGAAAGCAGGAATCTGGGGAATGAGAGACTTTATATGCAGGAAACTACAGGGACTCTACCCAAGGAAGAATAAAGATATGGGTTTCCATGAGTCCTCACTTCCAAAAATGTACAGGACGTCTTGCTAAGTTCTACAAAACTCTGGGCTTTGACATCCCCACATTTTTCTGAGCTGTTTCCTATTTGGATATTATGAATCAGTCATTCCAGAAAACCAGCAACATTCAGGTCCTCTCGGCAGTTTAAAGGGTAATATGGCCCTACAAGTCCATATAGATTCTGGATCCTCTAACATGAAATTCCAGGACACAAGTAATAATCTTGGTTCTTTTGAATGTGAGCCCTGAGATCAGGGTTAAGTCGTACACCAGAAACATCTGGTAGGTCAGCTATTCGAAATTAGGCTCTTGGGTTTAGATGTTTCACCAATTTTAGAAGGTATTTTTGGGAGGGCACCAGATTCTGGGCTTCCAAGTCTACAGGAATACACTGGAGGCTTTCCATTGGGAGCCGAGAGTCTGAACTTCCAGGGCACAGGGAAACATTTGGTCGTTTTGCTGAGAACGAAGCAGGAATCTGGGACACTATGTCTCCAGAAAGCTTCTACTCATGTTAACAGTGTGGAACAAGGAAAATCAATTTCCATGTGAACAGCAAACTTCTGAGCAGTTGCTAATTTTTCCCTGGCTTCTTGTAGTTCTCCAACCTAGAAGTCTACAGCATATT
>NW_007254894.1:2152-2794 GCF_000164805.1 Carlito syrichta | reverse complement strand
ACAAACCTAACAAATCACAGCAGTGTCTGTGATGGGTGCTTTTTTCTGAAGTGGGTTTTGAGGGCTTCAGTATTTAAAGGAAAGATGGTGGGGGAGAGAAGCTAAGGAAGCAGACAGGAGGTGAGTTTACATTTTACATATGAATAGAGAGGGTAGAGGAACAGTCAATTATGCATTCATCTGCTCAGTAAATCTACCTTTTGCAGAAGATAAAGTAAACATGAGGACAGACACAGAAGAGGGAGAAGTCAATTATGCATTTGTCTCAGGGTGAGAGGAGAGGTAATTTCTAGTCTTGTTCTTGTTCTGTTAATTGACATTGTCAGGATGAGCTACAACAGAAAAATCTGCTTCTAGACAGTCTACAGGGGAATATGTATTCTGAATGACTTCCTGGTGAGCAATTTGTGAGCAAGGCCCTTTGGGGTGATATGTGGCCTTGTATCCTTGCAGCTATCTGTTTGTGAGTAAAAGCAAGGTAGTTTTTTGGGGTGTGTGACTGAGTTTCTCGACTTAACTTTCTCTTTGGCGTAGTGAGTCTGGGTCCTCGGATTCTGTTTCTTTTATAATCCTGTTTCAGAAGAGACTTCCTCATCCAAAGGAGGAAGGAAAGTTTCTCCAAGAGGCCAAGAAGAATTTGAA
>NW_007254894.1:0-702 GCF_000164805.1 Carlito syrichta | reverse complement strand
CAGAGGTGGAAGTGCTGCAGTTGCAAGTCAGTGACAAAGATCACTTGCACACCAATGGAGACTGGCAAGAGGAAAGGAGGGATCCTCCTTTATAAGTTTCAGGGGGAGCAGGGCCCTCTTGATTTTGGACTTCAAGCCTACAGAGCAGTTTTACAATAGTTCCATGGTTTTAACCACTCAGTGTGTGGTACTTTGTCACAGCAGCCTAGGAAACAACATGGGCAGTCTTTTATTGAATTTGGAAAACTTTATATCTAAATGTTTGGCTAGATACTTCATGCCTTCTATGCCCATAATGTCTTGCTTCTTTTTGTCTTGATGATTGCTGCTTTTTTTCTTTCAGTACCTTTGAGCTAATTCTGTGCACACTCCTTTTTGGTAACCCTTATGACAACAATTGGAGTTTTCTGGCTTGTCTTTTTGCAGTAGATCCCTTCAGAGATTAACTTTTTCCTGGTATTTTCAGGGATCCATTTCTCCAAGCTTTTTTTTTTTCATTATTTTTGACTCAGTTTTTTCTCTGCTTTCCTTTCCACACCTTAGCTTCCTCTGATTTATTTGCAATCTCCCCACTTTATGTGCCGTTCATTCCTTCACTCACATCCATTTATCCTCAGTGTCCTTGGTTTTTAGTATAGCTGTTTTCTCTCAGGGAAGCCCTAGATTCCTTGTTTCTGCCACTCTGCTTACAGTTTAATACTC
>NW_007254893.1:1448-7999 GCF_000164805.1 Carlito syrichta | reverse complement strand
CATCTGTCCTATTATTGGCTGCCTGTTACATATCAGACACTCACCCTTCCTTTCTCCCTCCCTCCCTTCATTCCACCCTCTATTTTTTCATCCTTTATCCTTTATCCTTCTAGCATTATTGATTGCCTGTTATGTGCCAGGCCCTGAGAGTGCTGAAAGGACATAATGTCACATGAGAGATAGGCTGGTGAGCAAGATTGTTTTTCAGCTTTGATGTGAGGTTATAAGACTGATGTACAGTCCCCTCCACCACCATTTGTAAAGCCATCAAGACTTGGGCTATCTCTGCCTTTTGCTTACCTTTGCCTCTCCAGTGACTTTCATCAAGCACATAGGCATACAATTCATGGTTTTTTGAAGGAATAACAGGATAAATGAGCAATCTTTATATATAGTATAGTTTACTCCTTTCACGGGAGTGTAGTCATAGTGGTGAGAACTCACGTAGTGGACAGACCCCATTTCTGGGCCAATTCATGGAGAAAGAGGCCCATCTGCAACATGCTGCTGTGCTTGTTGTCTGCTTGCTTCCATGCACTGGATTGTGAGGCATGCCAGACTGTGGTGGGGTACAGGACTGACTGGTTTCTTCCTTCTCAGAGCTGCCACACTGAGCGCATGTGGAAAGTGTTGATGACAGAAACCCAACGCCGTGGGCACATCTGGAGCAGCCTGGGCTGGTAGAGGGCTGACTGGGCAGTCAAACTGTGAAGGGGGTTCCTGGAGAGAACCAGGTGCTGGTGGGTTTGTGGTGCTGGTTGGGGTGGGAGAGGCCTTTCATGCCTAGGAAGGTATGTGAGGATACTGAGCTGGGAAAGTGGCTCTGAATGAAACTGGGCAGCCCATCTACAGTGTTGGAAGAGCAAATGCAGAACTCCTGGGTTTTGGCAATGTTATGACTCTAAGGCTCAGGCTTCCTAAGAAAGGAGGTGTCTCAGCTTCCTTGGGTGCCACCTTAATGAAGTACCATTGGCCCTTCAAATCTGTGGGTTCTGCATTCATGGATTCAACCAACTGCAGATTGAGAACATTCAGAAAAAATATTGCATTACCACTGAACACATGCAGGCTTTTTTTCTTGTCATTATTCCCCAAACAATACAGTGTAACAACTATGTGTTGATATCGTGTTTACATTGTATTAGGTATTATAAGTAATCTAGAGATGATTTAAAGTTAATGGGAGGATGTGTGTAGTCTATATGCAAATATTGTATGTCATTTTATGTCAGGGACTTGAGCATCCTCTGATTTTGGTATCTGTTGGGAATCCTGGAGTCAGTCCCATGTGAATACCAAGGTATGACTGAACCACAAACTGGGTGGCCTAAAATAACGGAAATTATTTTTTTTACAGTTCTAGGAGCTAGAAATTTGAAATCAGGATGTCAGCACAGCCATATTCTCTCTGAAGACTGTAGGGAAGAATCATTCCCTACCTCCTCCTGGCTTTTGGTGACTCCTGGCAGTCCTTAGTCTTCCTCGGCCTGCAACTGCATCACTTCGTTTTCTGCCCCCATCTTCATAGTGCTGTCTTCCTTGTGTGTCTGTGTGTGTATCTTCTCTTCTTCTTAGAAGGATACCAGTCATTGGATGTAGGACCCATCCTAGTCCAGTACGACTTTATTGTAACTAATCATGTCTGTAAAGACCCTATTTTATTTCTAAATAAGGTCACATTCTGAGATTCTGGGAAGACATGGATTTTGGGGACACTATTCACCCCACTCCAGGGGACATTGAAGTTTGTAGAGGAGAGCTGGGAGGCTTCCTCTGAGATTTCTTATTCTTCAAGGTTTCTGGACTGACAAGGGCAGTGAGGCTGGGTGGACAGGATAGGCCAGCAGCCGCTGGAATTCCAGTCTATACTGAGGGCTCCTGGCTACAGGATTCTTCTCAGATGCCCAAGAGAAGCCATATGATTATAAGAGGTGGCTCTGCTCATGTGGGTTCCTGGTTCAGGTTCGCCATGTCCTTCCTGCAGTGAGGGGAGCATGTCAGAGTTTCTCATAGACTGTTCCAGGAGCACCTTGAGATAGGAGGAAGTGGCTGTAAAAGTACATAGCCAAAGTAATTAATGACCCTAGTGAACAACGGCTTAGGGTTTTTCCATGGTTCTTCTCTCCTCTGGGAACAGTTTCCTTCTGCTTTCTTGGAGGTGTGTTGCCAGGGACTTTCCAGGTCTGCAGGACATCACTTTCCTTTTATTTTTTTCTCTGCCTTCTCAGGTTCAGTGTAGTAGCTCCTTCCAGTTCTTTGGCATGTAAATATTACATGCAGTGTCTTCCTATAGCAGTGTTTCTTAAACTAATGTGCATGAGAACCATCTGGAGAATTTATTAAAAAGGCAGGTTTCCAAAATTTCTGATTCGGTAAGTCTAGGGTGACCTGAATAAGAAGAAATTCAAAAGCCAAATAACAAAACATTTCCCCAAAGGGTGTGTGTTTTCCTTCAAGTGATACCTGATGTGTTAGAAAGGATGACTCTGCATTTACCTGATGGTAGTTGGCACAATTTGTCACCAGATTATATGTTTAAAATCTTAGCTTAGATATGCTGTCTAGATACACAAATGCAATTCTTCTTGTATCATTTGCTTAGAGGCAAGATCATATTAGTGGTACCTTGAAAACATTGTAGGCATCCTGTTGGATGAGGAGGAAAGAGAGAGGGGACTGTATGTTTTGTGGCTTTGAGGCTAAGTCTGGGAAATGGGGTTCTGATTGTTTGTGTGTGTCATGAAGAGTGAATAAGGGGATGGCTGATTTGTCTTCATTTCTGTGACCCAGTTTTCTGTTTTTGTAAAAAGGGGATTGCAGAGTTTATCGTTTTCCTGACTGAACTTCTTAAAACAGTTATGTTCTTATTTCTGTATTTGTTTATTTGTTTAAAAACATCATTGGGACTTATGACATGCTTGAATTGTGATTACTCTCCTTTCATGAACAAAACATTCATGGCTGCTGACTGCCTGGGGTTTATGTTATCAGAGTTGTACACATTAAACAGTTACCAAAATCAAAGGAAATTATCAGTGTGTAAAGGCAGGGAGGGAGCGGAAATTCTAGGAAGCTATGAGAGTTTATCCTGGGTTGTGGAGGGAGTGAGGAGGCTGCTTCCCTGAGGAAGTGACCCTTTATGATTAATCTGATGGGTTAAGGGGCAGTAACTAGGTGGGACATGAGGAGGACTATTCCAAGCAGAGGACACAGGACATGTGTCTTTGCCAGACTTTGTGGCTGGAGGGGTCCCGGCACATTTGAGGATCTGAAAGTCAGCCAGTGGGGCAGGGGCATGGAGTGAGGGAGAGGCTGGCTGTGCAGGCATCCAAGGCTGGTTTTATGGGCCTTGGTCAGATTTATTTATCTTCAAGGAAATGCCAAGAGTTAGGGAAGCTGTGGAAGGAGAGGTGCTAAGATCAAATCTGCCTTTTGAATAGGCCCTTCTGGGCAGTTGAATGGCAAATGACCTGAAGGGCAGCAAGGAGGAAGTGGGGTGGTCAGAGATGGTCTTTCTCCTGGGGGAAAGGCAAGTTCATTGAGGCAAGAAAGCAATCTCAGAGTATTTCTGTGTCCAGGGCTGGCTATTTAATCTGTGGGACTGCTTGCTCAAAAAGCAGACATAAATACTGATAAAGGTACTAAAATAGAAAGCTGCTTGCTTGCTTTCCTGGTCTCTCTCTTGACTTGTCCTGATGTTTTAAATTTGCTATTTAATGTTCTTCTAAAAAAGAAAAATTAAAAATTTGAATTATTAGTATGAATTTCTTCTTCCAGGAACAGTGAAAATGCTACACAAAACAACTCTCTTTATTTCACTTCTTGATGCACACATGTGCTTTCCACATGTTCTATCTTCAGCCTCCTGATGTGTGAGGAAGGATTGAAGGGAAAGGAATGATAAGTTGCCTTATCTGTCTCTGTCCTTTGTCATCATAGCCAGAATTGGTTGACTTATCCAGTGAAATAACACGGCAGTGGTTGACTTATCCAGTGAAATAACACAAGTGAGAAAGTACGGTAGGATTCCTGGTCTATTACTTGTCAGAACACCATTGCCTTCTTGCATTTGGCAATTTCTGGTTGAAATGGAAGGCATGGTCTCTCAGGGCTATCATGGTCCCCTTTACTTAGTTGTAGACATGACACACTCATGTTGTACTTGCTTGGAGTCTCGTGGAGCTCACACATGTCACCAGAATTCTGTGTTCATAGGCCTCACGGGTGCTGTGTGCCCATGGGGCTTCCCAGGTGTATATATCTCCTCTACACACATGGATGTGCCACTGTGCCACCGGACTTCACTTACAAAACTTGAGTTGAAAGATAAAATTATTAGATATTTCAAGACAGCTACAGCAAAGCATTAAACCAAGCAGGCCCTTGCAACTGACTGGTTGTATGGGCCCTGTGCAGCTGAGTGGTTGCATGTCCATGAATCAACTACCTTGCCTGTACCTCAGGCACTCCCTTTTATCAGCTGTCCTATGCATCTGTATCCTGGATTCATTTGAGTCTGTGCGTTGGGTTTAATATTTGCAGGCTCAGAGATTAACTGGGCAGAGCCTGTATTGGCAGCCCCAGCCCAGGCCTGTAGTCCAAGAGTGCTTGGCTCCCCAGGCACTGAAGGCAGCTGCCCCTTCTTAGAAGCCTGGTTTCTGACTTCCAGGGCCATTTATCAGCTCCAGGTGCCATTAGACCCTAAGCAAAGCTGTGTTCATTGTCAGTTGTATGGGTTTCAGAATAAGACATATGATTGAAAATAGTTTTCTGAAAAGACTCAGGCTTTGGAATTTGTGATTTTTAAATTGACTTGGGATGTTCGCTCCTTGCACCCCTACTGTCACCTAGATTTCTTCTACCATGAGCATGAATTGCCTGCTTTGGGAACATTTGTAAACCTGCTGTCAGGAATTAGAAGAACCGGCTTGCTTCGTGGAACTCTGCCTTTGTAATCTGGAGCGATTCCATTGTGAGTACTTAGTACTAGATGTTCTGAAGTTGATAGCAGTTCTCAAACTTTAGCATGCATAGAAACCACCTGGGAAGCCTGGGTTCCTGGGCTCCAGCCCCAGAGGTTTTGATCCAGGTGGCTGGGGTAGGCTCCCTAGGAGAGTCTATTGCCAGTGGTGCTCAACCACATTCTGAGAAACACTGATCTTTGGCCTCTCCCATTCTGTGGTGGTCTGAAGTGGCAAGGGGTACTCTGAGAACTAGCTGAAACATAAGTTCTTCCTTGATGGGGTGGGGGGAGGCGAGATAGGAGATAGGGTGGGGTAAGGAGGTAGGGAGGCCAGAGCCTGGGCATTTCTCAGACACCTAAAAGGAGGGTTAAATGCTTGCCTACCTGGACCTCCTGCCTGGTCCCTGGACATAGCCTCCCCTGGGATGCAGGTATGCACTACCCTAGAAGTGCCTGATTAAACAAGGGATAAAAGAAAGTGAAACTAATTTCTGGGAATATTAATAGGTATGGCTTTGTTCATAATGGCCAGGCACTTTTATTTTTCTTCCAGAAACATTCATTTAACGTAGGGGGAGATGAGAGAATTTTCCTTTTTTTAATTGAGCCTATTCTGGTGCTGAGGAGCTGTCATCTTACTTCCTGCAGTATTAGTGGCAAGGAGTGTCTGATCTGTGCCCAGGGATAAGGTTGATTCCATTTAGATCCTAATAATGCTGTGTGGAATCACATGGGAAGGCCGGTGAGAGGTCATGGTGGTGGGGGGTGAGCGACCTCATCGTCCTCTCATCTTGATACTAAAATAAATCAGCCTGGCATCATGTGTGACTAAATACTAATACCTGTGGTTTCTTGAGTGCTTACTGCGACTGGGCTCTGTCCTGGCATGTCCACAGGACCCTGGGGAGGCAGGTTTCCTCATAGCTGCTTTCACACAGGTGGACACTGAGTGCAGTGACCTGGTAAGTGGGTGAGGTGAGATTTTGAGCCTAGGTGTCTGTGAACCACGAATGTAAGCTTACCCAACTGGCCGAAGGTCCCGATTGACTCACCTTGCCCTGCTTTCCCATGACTGTGCCCAAATCCAAGCTAACTTCTAATGAGAATTGTGGAGGTGGATCTGCTTTTGTGTGCAGCTCCAGGTTCTGGTGTCTGTGACTCTCCAAGTTTGCAATTGTTGCATACCGGTTAAGCTCTGATTCTGTGGGCTAGACTTTTGGTTGGTTGGTTTGTTCTTTTTTCTTTTTGTTCTCTGCTAGGAAAGGCTCTGGGATTACAAGGAGGTAACAGGTCTTGGCTTCTCTTTTCTGCTTTTCATGTGAGGTTCTTGCTTGTCCAAATTGGTTCAGACCCTGAAAGAGGCAGGCCAAAGGGTATGGAAAGATGGTAATTTGCAGAACTTATAGATGCTGAGTTTTCATTCACAGTTTTAACTCCCATCTAAAGACCTTGAAACAGAGATATTTGCATTTTTGCAATGACCTGTGGAGGAATTAATGTGGCTGGAAATTCATTATCAACCTTAATTTGCTATTTTGCAATTTTCCTCTTTTTCACTTAAAAACATTACAGTTATTTTGGTCAATCT
>NW_007254893.1:0-492 GCF_000164805.1 Carlito syrichta | reverse complement strand
TGCTCAGTGTTGAACATAGCAGCACTGCTGTGTTGTTGAGAGAGGAACATTTGCCCCATTCTTAGCCTGTCCTCTAGCTCTGCCCATCTGGCACCTTCTGGTCTTACCAGTCCTAATCTGACCCATTCACTCTGTGGACCTTTTGGTTTGACTTTTGTAGTCACCTCTTAATGCCCACCCCCCTCCTAAAGCCATACCCACTTTAGGGGTGAAGCATGAGGACTGCCTTCTCAGGAAGCTCAGCATCTCAGACCTGTGAACCCTGTCAACTCCATGTGTCTTGGATGGGTTACCTCCACCTGCTCATGTTCTTTTATCTGTTTCATCTCGGACTGGCCTGCCTCACCAGGCAGTTGACAAAAGGGATTTGATACTTGCGGTCTTTTCCCAGTGCATTGAAAAGGCACCACTTGAGTTTAGTAAACTTCTCAGAAAGAAGCCCATGCTCCTTCGAGTTCAGTTAAAAATAGTGTCATTTACTCCATCAGGGTT
>NW_007254892.1:2731-3572 GCF_000164805.1 Carlito syrichta | reverse complement strand
AAGTCCCCAGTTATGATAGTGTTAGAGCCAATATCTTTCTTTAGTTTTCCAAGAAGCTGCTTTATGAAAGTTGGCGCACATATGTTGGGTGCATATATATTTAGAATAGATATTTCTTGTTGATGGATTGAGCCTTTTATCATTATGTAGTGGCGTTCTGTATCTTTCTTGATTTTTAATAGTTTGAAGGGTATTTTGTCTGAAATTAAGATGGCTACTCCTGCTTTCTTTTGTATTCCGTTCGCCTGGAAGTTTGTTTCCCATCCTCTTACTTTGAGTCTGTGGATGTCCTTTCTAGTGAGGTGAGTCTCTTGAAGGCAATAGATTGTTGCCTGATGATATTTTATCCATTTTGCCAATCTATGTCTTTTCAGTGGTGCATTTAGTCCGTTCACATTTAGGCTAATAATTGAAATGCAAGAGTTGATCCCTGTCATAAGGTTCTTACAGAGTTGTTCCTGTTTATTTGTTGTCTTTCTTTGGGTTTTGGAGTTGGTTCATGTGTGTTTTTAATCTTTTGCCTGTACTCTTGTGAAGAATGCTGTTGTTCTTTTTTCTTTTTCTTCTGTGTTCAGTACTTTCTTAAGTGTTTCTTGTAGAGGTGGCCTGGTAGCGGCGTAGGTTCGTAGGGATTGGATGTCTGGAAAAGATTTCAATTCTCCCTCATTTATGAAGCTTAGTTTGGCTGGGTAGGTTATTCTTGGTTGAAATTGTTTCTCTTTTAGAACTTTGAAGATAGGGCTCCAGGCTCTCCTGGCCTGAAGGGTTTCTGTTGATAAATCTGCTGCTATTCTAATTGATTTTCCCTGGTAGGTAGTCTGGCCTTCTTCTCTTGCTGCCT
>NW_007254892.1:0-923 GCF_000164805.1 Carlito syrichta | reverse complement strand
TGGTGGGGGGAGGGGCTGCGGCAGCAGCGGGAGAGGACGATGCAGTAAAAATGTCCAGTCCTTGCGATGTTCCAGTGATAGCGATGGCCGAGCTCTGTTTGAGGAGTAGGCTGCGATGCTGGGGTCCCCAGCCTCCCGGGGGCGAGAGTCAGAGACCCACTGCAGATCTCCCTTGCAGAGGGCTTCAGACACCGGGTTGCCAGGTCGCCATCTTGCCAATCAGTCTAATTTTGTTTTTAAAACCTCATTATTCTTGAGTTATTAATCTTTGAAAACATGTATAACTCTAGGCAGTTTTTCAACTTGAAAAATTCAAAAAGCAAATATATTTCTTTAGCATTTTCTGCAAAACTTTCTTCCTATATTTTGGTTCCGCTCAGAGTAGACATTTAATGTTATGTTTAAGATAATTATTATAAATTAGTATCCTTCCTGATAAGTCACATCGACTGTGACAGGCACAGCACTACTCAGTATTTCAGAAGCAGAGACTTAAGCCTCACTGTTACCTGGGGCCTTAGATATCAAATAAGCAGGGTCTATTATGCCATCAAGACCCCTAAAGGCCCAGGGTTCTTACACATCTCCATTCTTGATCAGAAATCACTGAGATGCTCCATTACACCTCCTGAGGGCAGCATTTAATATCTTTCTTGACCCAGTTCTTATCAAATCATCTGTCTTATGTTCCCTAACCTTAAACCTTAGGCCATATCTTGCTACTCATCTTATAAGCAAAATCAAACTAAGCTGTAAACGAATACTTGATGTAATTTTCTCCAACAACTCAGACTATGTGGGATCATCTACCATGTACAAGTGATGTGCTGGGCTGAGGGGTGACCAGCACAGGAATGAAAAGATCCTTTAGTTAAAGATTTCTAGCTGCAGAATTAGACAATACACAATTTTATAAAATTTTT
>NW_007254891.1:17777-25405 GCF_000164805.1 Carlito syrichta | reverse complement strand
TTGTTACACAGAGGCATTTATTTTCTTCTCTGATTGGTTCTTAGTTCTGGTCTCCTTTTCCTGCTGATGCATTTCTTGTCTTTCTGCTGGAATAGCCTTTCATTTATTCCTTCTTCAGTTTTCCCTTCTTTGTCTTCCGATTGACAAATGATGGAGAAACAGGCCGATGGCAAGAATTGGAGTTGACTGTGGCGGAAGGAGGCTCTGCTCAAATCACCGCAAAGTTCTTAAACTGCGTGACTGTGGAAGTATTGATTCTGATTTTATTTTCTCCTTTTGGTTAGGAATCTTAATGGAACTGTGGGTAACCATGATTACCACGGACTCACTCCTATTAAGCCCCAAACACACTTTCCTGAAATTTGTGCTCTGTCAATACTACCTGGTTTCAATGAGAAGAGAAAGGTTACAAATTTTATATATAAAAGTGGGTATTGAAAAATTCCTCCGGTCAACTCCAGGTCAGCATCCAATTCACAGCACTTTATGAGAGTAATTCTTTTAGACAGAGATTTTTCAGCCCACGAAGTGACTTTCACGAGCTGTGGGGGCCAGCTGGGATGTCAGCATGAAGACTCTTCTTTGTATAAAAAGCTGATAGGGTGGGAAGAGGCGGCCAGATCCATCTGTGTCTGGCTGGGTTTGGAGGGGGGAGGAGGCTGGCAGCGGTGTGGTCCTACGGGTACCCAGGTGGAGACTGCCAGATGCCTGGAGGGGCTCTGCTTGCCGTTCCCTCTTCTGTTCTCTTGAAGTGCCAGAAGAGAACATGCCTTCATTAAGTCCCTCCTAGCTAGTGCTCGGACAAACTTCATTTCAGTTCATTCATCCGATAACTGTTGGGTATATACGGCAAGCCAGGGGAGGGGCCTCCAGTGGTGGTGATCCGTCTGTGTCAGAAAGCTTAATTTTCACAACCACCCTATTGCTAGGTATTACCTCTAAGTCTCGGATCGCTCTTTTATTGCCAAGATTGTAAGAACTTTACTTTAGGAGTAAGATGTGCCAGTTTGGGTCCTTCAAGAAGTACACACCACGATGAGTTAGACATGTAAGAATTCGCCGGGGGGATTCCATTTCTGGATGAGGGAAAATGGGGCAGAGGAGATTGGGAGAGTCATCGCACTGTGCTGCAGGTTCGGCTGCTATGAGAGAAATGGGAGGAAGGCAGGTGGGAAGAAAGGTGGGAAGGAAGGAAGGAAGGGAGGGAGGGAGGGAGGGCAGGAGGGAGGGAAGAAAGGAAAGAAGGGAGGAGGAATGAAGGAAGGAAAGAGAGAGGGAAGGAGGGAAGGATGGAAGGAGAGAGGGAAGGAAGGAGGAAAGGAAGGAAAGAAGGGAGGGAAGAAAGGAAGAAAGGAAGGAAGGAAGGAAGGAAGGAAGGAAGGAAGGAAGGAAGGAAGAAGATTGCAGCTCTTGGAGCCATGCTGATGGGAAGTTGAGAGCCCAATTTGCCCATGAGAGGACTCCCACATCTCCTAGGAGCAGGCCTGCCTTAGCAACCTTGCCCCACTCGGTCACTGACCCAGAGCAGCCCACGGGATGAGTGGCTTTGCATGAAGACAATGATGAATTTCAGAGTGTGTCATCAGGGCTGTGGGCCAGTTACTCTCCTGGCAGTGGAGAATCCAAGAGGCACTGCCACAGTGCCAATCTCTGCTTTGCCACCCCCGTCTCGGTGATTGTGAGCAAGCTAAGTAATTCCTCTCAGCCTCATATTCCTCCTCTTTAAAATAAAATAATTCATATCTCATGGGATTATATGGAGGAATGAGTAAGATAATCTGTATAAGGGAGCACTTCATGCAGCACTTGGCAGAGAGTAAGCTCTTGATGAATGCCAATTAATATTATGTTCTATTGGCTGGGTGTGGTGGCTCACGCCTGTAATCCCAATGCTTTGGGAGGCCAAGATGAAAGGATTGACTGAGCTTAGGGGTTTGAGACCAGCCTGGACAACTTGGCGAGACCTCATCTCTACAAAAAATAATAAATGTAGCCACGCGTGGTGATGCATGCCTGTAGTTCCAGCTACTTGGAAGGCTGAGGTGGAAGGATCACCTGAGCCCAGCAGGTCAAGGCTGTGGTGGCTGTGATCATGCCTCTGCACTCCAACATGAGCAACAGAGTGAGACTGACTAAAAAATAAAAATTAGGGTTTGTTATATCAGTGGTTAAAACTTTATTTTTTCAGATGAAATGTTCCTTAAACTTAAACATACAAAACATGTTATAGTAGAGCTTTCTAGTTGAAGGGGAGTGTGAATCTCTGTCTGTGGGGCCTCCCCACCCCACTACCTTGGGGCATCTCTAAGGAAATTTAGGAAGTGGAGAAACATGAGATGGAATCACATCACACATGCATTTTATGCATGTGTGTTTGGAATTTTTTATGTTGATGAATTACTTAAAATAATTCATCGTTGTTTTATAATTATAACCATTTTAAATTATATTAAAAGTTATTTTAAAAATTAAAACACAGGAGGATTGACCTTTTGAGGGAGTGCACTTCTGTGAGTATCCCTAGATTTGTATAACTGCCACCACTATGGAAATACTGAACTGTTTCATCAGTGACCTTTTTGTCCTTACACTCCACTCCTAACTTTACACTTCACTCCTAACCTCTAGCAACCACTGATCTGTTCTCTATCACCATAACTTTGTCTTCCCAAGAAAACAAAATAAATAGAGCCATACAGTCTTATGGGATTGGCTTCTTTTATTCAGAATAAAGCCTTTCAGATTCATCCAAGTTGTGTGTACCTATCGTTGATTCCTTTTACTGCTGAGTAATATTCCAATCCATGAATTCCCCACAGTTTGTTGATCTATTCTCCTGCTAGAGAAACTTTGGGTGGTTGCCCTTTGGAACAATACCTGGTACACAGTTGGGGGTGATCATTAAACATCATCTGCTACTGTGGAAGCAAAGAATGGTCTCCCTCGTTTCAGTGTACTCCACGGGGTTCTCACATGTCTTCTTTCTTTTTAAACCCTACACTTTGGGGTTTTTTTTTTAGATTAGAAAATATAGTTTATCTAAAAGTAAATTAGAGAGAGAGAGAGAGAAAGATTTACCTCCCCAAGGTAGGGAAGAGGGTCAAAGCCAGGAAACATGACCTGGCCATAGTTCAAAGAGCACATGCCCACACCATAGCTTAGCAAGGCAATGGTGGTGGACTGGCAGTGGTGGCGATGGTCCGGCAATGGAACACTTTGATTTTTTACTGCAATAACTTTCCTGCTTATAAGTCACTGGACACAAAGAGTCAAAATTCATTTCCTTTGGGCCTCAGTGCCTGATGAGGGGAGCAGCTACCTGAAAGCATCTTCATAAAGTTTCTTACTCTCTGACTATGTGTCTCTCCCCAAGGTCAGATTTTTCCCCCCCAGTACAACAAAAATGGTTTCAGGACTAACCTGTCTCATTGATTGTAGTTCAATACATACCCAGGAATGTAGCTTGTCTTGCTTAACTTTCTCTCCCAAATGCTTCTGCTTTATATTCTTAAGCTGCTCATCAACGGCGTGCCCTTTTATCCATCCCAGCTGACGTTTTTCAAGCATTTTAGCAACTCCAACCTCATTCTTTATTTAGCAACTTCATTATTTCAGTCCCAAGCTGTTAAACATTCATCTTCGCTAATATCAACATTATTAGGATTTGTTTGAGTAATGAAGACACAAATGCTATTTAAAACTGCAACTGGAGTCTAAGGAACGTGGAACTATTTTAATTGAAGGCCTTCCATTCTGTTGAGACTTTGGGGGTTTGGTCTGGAGCAGAATTTGCTTCTCAGAGCCGGGAAAAGCTGAAAGGCTCTACCTAAAGGAAGGAGAAGAATGTGGCACTCCTGGGGGCAATCCTAGAGGGTGAGAGTCAGGAGGAATAAAGGAACGCTAAACAGAGGAGAGCCTGTGGCCTGCACTAACTAGACTTAGAATCGCACAGGATGTGGTGGCCAGGGAAACATTCCCAGGGTGGATTTTCACTGCTTTCCCTGTGATACAGTAGTGACCCTTTACTTTGGTGTTGGAGATACGATCTGCCAATTAACCACCCCTCCTGTCCTCTGGGTTCTAACTGGTTGAGAATAGATATGAGTCCAAGGCAGTGAGGTTCTCCTAAGAACAAGGCTGCCTGGTGTTCAGTTTGAAATTGTTCATATAGAGTCCTTTTCTTGCTTTTTTTTTTTTTGAGTCAGAGTCTCACTGTGTTGCAAGCTGGAGTGTGGTGGCATGATCATGGCTCATTGTAGCCTCAACTTCTTGTGCTTAGGCCACTCTCCTACCTCGGCCTCTTGAGTAGCTGAGACTACAGGCGTGTACCACTATGCCTGGCTAATTTTTTTTTTAGCTTTTTGTAGAGACGAGGTCTTGCTATATTGCTTAGGCTGGTCTCAAACTCCTCGACTCCTTCTGTTTCAGCCTCCCAAAGTGCTGAGTTTACAGGCATGAGTCACTGTGCCTGACCAATTCTTAATCTAATACATACCCCAATGACTTCTAGGAATTATTTCACCCTGGAAAATGCAAGAGCTGGTTCTCATTTCTATGACAACAGGAAGTAGGGGAGAGAGAGAGAGTTGATGCTGGACAGAGGCAAGATGAATAAAGCAATTTAATTTGGGTGAAAGCAGGAGTTTGGAGCCAGAGAAGGGTGGTTCTCCTTTCTGTTCCTACCATTTCTCACCACCGAGAACCCACTTTATGTTGGGGAGAACTTTAATGCTCTCATAGGGAGTGGGGTGAGGAGTATTTTAGGCTGAACTCTGTCCCTTCAAAACTCACATGTTGAAATTTTAACTCCCATTATCTTAGGGCCTTTAAAGAGGTAATTTAGGTTAAATGAGGCTGGGTGTCGTGGCTTATGCCTGTAATCTCAACACTTTAGGAGACTGAGGTGAGAGTATTGTCTGGGTCCAGGAGTTAGAGACCAGCCTGGGCAACTTGGTGAGACTTCATCTCTACAATAAATCAAAAAATTAGCCAGGTATGGTGGCACATGCCTGTAGTTCCAGCTACTTGGAAGGCTGAGGCTGAAGGATCATCTAAGCCTAGCAGGTCAGATGCAGTGGCTGTGAGCATGCCACTGCATTCTAGCCAGGGTGACAGGGTGAGAACTCCAACTGGAAAAAAAAAAGAAAGAAAAGGAAATGACACCAGGAATGTGTATGCACAGAGTAAAGGAAGTCAAGGAAAGAAGATGGCCATCTGTAAGCTGAGAGAGACTTCAGGATGTCTACAAGTCTAGGAGAGAGGCCTCAGAAGAAACCAACCCTGCTGGCACCTTGATCTTGAACTTCCAGTCTCCAGAACTGTGAAAAACAAACTTCTGTTGGTTAAGCCATCCTGTTTGTGGTATTTTATTATGGTGATCCTAGCAAATTAATACATGGGATTAGGTGATCTCACCTAGATCCCCAGAGGCAGGGAGATCTCAGCCAGCATCTGGGATATCTTTGATAAGAAATGATGCCTCCAACCCATTATACTGAGCATGATGAAGAGACAGCTGAGCTGTAGGGGCAAAGCGCTGAAATGTAGCCTCAGAAGACCTGGCTACTGTCTTTGATTGGACACTCACCAGCTTGTGACCTTGGGCTCTGTCTGAGTCCCACTTTCCTTCAGCAGAAACATGAGGATAGTAAACTTGCTGTGACTGCTTTATAGAGCTCTGTGGAGCCAGGGAGAGTGCATGAAAGCCCTTTATTACTTGGGAAGCATGCTTGGTAAACTGATTAGCTTTTCTCGTCTCATTTATCTTTTACCCAGGAGCTAGTGGAATCACTTAGTTGTTGAACGAGGAACAGTGAAAAGCAAGTGGCTGTTGCTGTAAAGATGACCAAGTTTAGAAGAACCTGTGTTATTTCTTACAGAAGAAAGACATCTCCCTGAATAATGAACGAAAAACAGAAATCCCTTTTACTTCTAAAATAAACATTGCACCTGGCACAGTGACTCACACGTGTAATCCCAGCATTTTGGAGGTAGAGGAGTTCGAGACCAACCTGGGCAACTGGCAAGACCTTATCTCTACAATAAATCAAAAAATTAGCCTGGCATGGTGGCGCACACCTGTAGTTCCAACTACTTGGAAGGTTGAGGTGGAAAGCGTGCCTGAGCCCAGCAGGTCAAGGCTGGGGTGGTTGTGAGCGTGCCACTGCACTCCAGCCTGGGTGACAGAGTGAGACTCTGACTCAAAAAATGAACAAAATAAATGTCACCTCTGAGTTGTCTCCAGTGTTTGGGCTGCTTTCATAAATAATTATGTCTCCTAATTAGTAAAAACTTTTCCAAAAAGAAGTTCAGAGAAATGGATTGAGATTCTTAAAAATATTCATGATCTTGGACACAGTAGTTCCATTTATAATAATTTATTCTAAGGAAATAATTTGAAATGCAGAAAGCTGTATGTTTAAAATATTTCCTGCAGTTTCATTTACTATGGTGTAAATGTGGAAATCGCCTAAACATTTAAGGGTAGGAGGATGGCTAAATAAGTTGTGGTACAATCACATAAGGGAAGAGTATCATTCATTTAAAAAAATAAATAGACGTATATATTAGGCCGGACACAGAGGCTCATGCCTGTAATCCCACCATTTTGAGAGGCCGAGGCATAAGGATTGCCCGAGCCCAAGCGTTCAAGGCCAGCCTGGGCAACAAGAAGAGACCTTGTCTCTACAATAAACACAAAAATTAG
Source organism: Carlito syrichta (assembly GCF_000164805.1). Taxonomy (NCBI): domain Eukaryota; kingdom Metazoa; phylum Chordata; class Mammalia; order Primates; family Tarsiidae; genus Carlito; species Carlito syrichta. The sequence continues at coordinate 18,699 of NW_007254891.1, read as the reverse complement.
TCAGATGTGGTGGTACGTGCCTGGAGTCCCAGCTAGTTGGAAGGCTGAGGCAGAAGGATCACCTGAGGCCAGCAGTTCAAGGCTACAGAGTAGCTGTGATCATGTGACCGCACACCAACCTGGGCAATAGAGTGAGACTGTGACTCAAAAAAAAAAAAAAAAAAAAAAAGAAAGGAAATATAACAAAATGATAGCAGTGGTTGGGATTAGAATTATTTATTGTATTTTCTGCTATCTGTCTATCTATATCTATCTATCTCCCTATCTTTTTTTTGAGAAAGAGTCTTGCTGTGCTGCCTAGGCTAGAGTGTGGTGGTGTGATCATAGCTCATTGCAACTTCAGACTCCTGGGCTCAAGTGATCCTCCTGCCTCAGTCTTCCAAGTAGCTTGGACTATAGGCACATGCCATTATGACTGGCTAACATTTTATTTTTTTATTTTTGTAGAAATGGGGGTCTCACTATGTTGCCCAAGCTGGTCTCAAACTCTTGGGCTCAAGAGATCTTCCTGCCTCAGTTTCCCATAGTGCTGGGATTACAGGCATGAGCCACTGCATCTAACCTATACTTCTGTTTTTCATAAATTTTCCACAGTGAACATGCATTATTTTTATAGTCAGAAAAAAACAACAACAAAGAAGTGAAGGTCAAATTGGAAGATAACAGTATATAATTTTCTCCCTGTGACATAGAGACCATTCTGCCTACCTGTACACCACACAGGAAGTGTTGTGAAGTTCAAAGAAAATGCGGCACCAAAACATTTGTTCTCCTCCCACATTTCTTCTCCAGGCCATAAGAACAAACAACACTGCGACTCAGCCAGCACGGAAGAACTGAGAAGAGATCTTCTACTTCCTTTTCTATACACTTGTTCTTCACCTCTTTCTGACAGGTGGGGGAGGGGAGCTAGCAGGGAAGC
>NW_007254891.1:2446-17757 GCF_000164805.1 Carlito syrichta | reverse complement strand
GGGTGGATTTTCACTGCTTTCCCTGTGATACAGTAGTGACCCTTTACTTTGGTGTTGGAGCTACGATCTGCCAATTAACCACCCCTCCTGTCCTCTGGGTTCTAACTGGTTGAGAATAGATATGAGTCCAAGGCAGTGAGGTTCTGCTAAGAACAAGGCTGCCTGGTGTTCAGTTTGAAATTGTTCATATAGAGTCCTTTTCTCGCTTTTTTTTTTTTGAGTCAGAGTCTCCCTGTGTCGCAAGCTGGAGTGCGGTGGCATGATCATGGCTCATTGTAGCCTCAACTTCCTGTGCTTAGGCCACTCTCCTACCTTAGCCTCTTGAGTAGCTGAGACTACAGGCATGTACCACTATGCCTGGCTAATTTTTTTTTTTAGCTTTTTGTAGAGACGAGGTCTTGCTATATTGCTTAGGCTGGTCTCAAACTCCTTGACTCAAACAATCCTTCTGCTTCAGCCTCCCAAAGTGCTGAGTTTACAGGCATGAGTCACTGTGCCTGACCAATTCTTAATCTAATACATACCCGAATGATTTCTGGGAATTATTTCACCCTGGAAAATACAAGAGCTGGTTCTCATTTCTATGACAACAGGAAGTAGGGGAGAGAGAGAGAGTTGATGCTGGACAGAGGCAAGATGAATAAAGTAATTTAATTTGGGTGAAAGCAGGAGTTTGGAGCCAGAGAAGGGTGGTTCTCCTTCCTGTTCCCACCATTTCTCACCACCGAGAACCCACTTTATGTTGGGGAGAACTTTATGCTCCCATAGGGAGTGGGGTGAAGAGTATTTTAGGCTGAACTCTGTCCCTTCAAAACTCACATGTTGAAGTTCTATCTCCTACTATCTTAGGGCCTTTAAAGAGGTAATTTAGGTTAAATGAGGCTGGGTGTCATGGCTTATGCCTGTAATCTCAACACTTTAGGAGACTGAGGTGAGAGTATTGTGAGACTTCATCTCTACAATAAATCAAAACATTAGCCAGGTATGGTGGCACATACCTGTAGTTCCAGCTACTTGGAAGGCTGAGGCTGAAGGATCATCTAAGCCCAGCAGGTCGGATGCAGTGGCTGTGAGCATGCCACTGCATTCTAGCCAGGGTGACAGGGTGAGAACTCCAACTGAAAAAAAAAAAAAAGAAAGAAAAGGAAAAGACACCAGGAATGTGTATGCACAGAGTAAAGAAAGACAAGGAAAGAAGATGGCCATCTGTAAGCTGAGAGAGACTTCAGGATGTCTACAAGTCTAGGAGAGAGGCCTCAGAAGAAACCAACCCTGCTGGCACCTTGATCTTGAACTTCCAGTCTCCAGAACTTTGAAAAACAAACTTCTGTTGCTTAAGCCATCCTGTTTGTGGTATTTTATTATGGTGATCCTAGCAAATTAATACATGGGATTAGGTGATCTCACCTAGATCCCCAGAGGCAGGGAGATCTCAGAGCATCTGGGATATCTTTGATAAGAAATGATGCCTACATCCCATTATACTGAGCATGATGAAGAGACAGCTGAGCTGTAGGGACAAAGCGCTGAAATGTAGCCTCAGAAGACCTGGTTACTGTCTTTGATTGGACATTCACCAGCTTGTGACCTTGGGCTCTCTCTGAGTCCCACTTTCCTTCAGCAGAAACACGAGGATAGTAAACCTGCCGTGACTGCTTTATAGAGCTCTGTGGATCCAGGGAGAGTGCATGAAAGCCCTTTATTACTTGGGAAGCATGCTTGGTAAACTGATTAGTTTTTCTCGCTTCATATATCTTTTACCCAGGAGCTAGTGGAATCACTTAGTTGAACGAGGAACAGTGAAAAGCAAGTGGCTGTTGCTATAAAGATGACCAAGTTTAGAAGAACCTGTGTTATTTCTTGCAGAAGAAAGACATCTCCCTGAATGATGAATGAAAAACAGAGATTCCTTTTACTTCTAAAATAAACATCGCACCTGGCACAGTGACTCATACGCGTAATCCCAGCATTTTGGAGGTAGAGGAGTTCGAGACCAGCCTGGGCAACTGGCAAGACCTTGTCTCTACGATAAATAAAAAAATTAGCCCGGCGTGGTGGCACACACCTGTAGTTCCAACTACTTGCAAGGCTGAGGTGGAAAGAGTGCCTGAGCCCAGCAGGTCAAGGCTGGGGTGGTTGTGAGCATGCCACTGCACTCCAGCCTGGGTGACAGAGTGAGACTCTGACTCAAAAAATGAATAGAATAAACATCAACTCTGAGTTGTCTCCAGTGTTTGGGCTGCTTTCATAAATAATTATGTCTCCTAATTAGTAAAAACTTTTGCAAAAAGAAGTTCAGAGAAATGAATTAAGATTCTTAAAAATATTCATGATCAGCCGGGCTCGGTGGCGCAGCCTGTAATCCCGCGCCTTTGGGAGGCTGAGGTGAGTGGATTGCCTGAGCCCGTGGGTTCGAGACCCATCTGGGCAGCGAGACCTCATCTCTACAATAAATCAAAAAATCAGCCGGGTGTGGTAGCGCATGCCTGTAATTCCAGCTACTCGGAAGGCTGAGGCGGAAGGATCGCCGGAGCCCAGCAAGTCGAGGCTGCGGTGGCCGGGAGCGGCCACTGCACTCCAGTCTGGGCGACAGAGTGAGACCCCAACTCAAAAAAAAAAAAAAAAAAAATATTCATGATCTTGGACGCAGTAGTTCCATTTATAATAATTTATTCTAAGGAAATAATTTGAAATGCAGAAAGCTATATGTTTAAAATATTTCCTGCAGCTTCATTTACTATGGTGTAAATGTGGAAATCGCCTAAACATTTAAGGTTAGGAGGATGGCTAAATAAGTTGTGGTACAATCACATAAGGGAAGGGTATCATTAAAAAAAAATATATGTATATATATAGACGTATATATTAGGCTGGACACAGAGGCTCATGCCTGTAATCCCAGCATTTTGGGAGGCCGAGGCATAAGGATTGCCCGAGCCCAAGCGTTCAAGGCCTGCCTGGGCAACAAGAAGAGACCTTGTCTCTACAATAAACACAAAAATTAGTCAGATGTGGTGGTACGTGCCTGTAGTCCCAGCTAGTTGGAAGGCTGAGGCAGAAGGAGCACCTGAGGCCAGCAGTTCAAGGCTACAGAGTAGCTGTGATCATGTGACCGCACACTAACCTGGGCAATTGAGTGAGACTGTGACTCAAAAAAAAAAAAGGAAGGAAATACAACAAAATGATAGCAGTGGTTGGTACTAGAATTATTTATTTGTATTTTCTGCTATCTGTCTATCTATATCTATCTATCTCTCTACCTTTTTTTTGAGAAAGAGTCTTGCTGTGCTGCCTAGGCTAGAGTGTGGTGGCGTGATCATAGCTCATTGCAACTTCAGACTCCTGGGCTCAAGTGATCCTCCTGCCTCAGCCTTCCAAGTAGCTGGGACTATAGGCACATGCCATTATGACTGGCTAACATTTTATTTTTTTATTTTTGTAGAAATGGGAGTCTCAACTATGTTGCCCAAGCTGGTCTAAAACTCTTGGGCTCAAGAGATCTTCCTACCTCAGTCTCCCATAGTGCTGGGATTACAGGCATGAGCCATTGCACCTAACCTATACTTCCGTTTTTCATAAATTTTCCACAGTGAACATGCATTATTTTTATAGTCAGAAAAAACAACAACAAAGAAGTGAAGATCAAATTGGAAGATAACAGTATATAATTTTCTCCCTGTGACATGGAGACCATTCTGCCTACCTGTACACCACACAGGAAGTGTTGTGAAGTTCAAAGAAAATGCGGCACCAAAACATTTGTTCTCCTCCCACATTCCTTCTCCAGGCCATGAGAACAAACAACACTGCGACTCAGCCAGCACGGAAGAACTGAGAAGAGATCTTCTACTTCCTTTTCTATACACTTGTTCTTCACCTCTTTCTGACAGGTGGGGGAGGGGAGCTAGCAGGGAAGCTGGTGAAATGATTGACATTCATTAGGTGGGGTTCATGCTTCTTTTTGGCCTCTGGAACTAACTTGGAAGTTCCCAGCTCTGACAGCACATTATAATCACCTGGGAACTTTAAAAAATTTTGATGCCTTGGCCCTTCCTACCGCCAGTGATTCCTGTTTACTTGGTGTTGGGTGAGGCTTGGGCAACAAAGTTTTTCAAAGCTCCCAGGTGACTTTAATGTGTAATCCTGGCCCAGAAACCTGGGTTGATTGAATCAAATCCTTTGAACTTCCAGTTTTTAGTGAGTACACATCCCGGGTAGGACCTGCTTCTTGCTTACCCATCTGGGTCTTGGCTTTTTCTCTTCCAATCTCTTAGCCTGTAAATGGAGAGGGGGGCCAGGTCAGTCCTTTCCCAGGGGCTGCTTGTCTTTAGTCTGTAAGGCAGACAGCAAAAAGCACATTTGGGATTTCATTCCAACTGTGTTTTCCAATCTAGTTTTATCATTAATGAGGATGATTTTACTCCAAGCCTCTTTTGACTTCCAGTATCTATTCTCAACCAGTGAGAGCCCAGAGGGCAGGAGGGGGAGTTAATTGAAAGTTTATATCTCCAACACCATAATAAAGTGTGACTACTGTATCACTGAGAAAACAGGGCAAGTTGTAAAAAGCTTTGCAAAGGGAAGCAAATGAAAGATTCACCAAGCTGGGCTTTGGATGAAGCATACAAGTCTGCCAGGCCCTGAAGGTAAAGGAAGGAAGGCATTTCAGACAGAGAGTCATAGAGACAAGAAAAACCAAAGACCAAAGTTTCTTTCTACTCTCTCTCTTACACACTGCTCAACACAACACTTCTGACACCATATTCTTTGGGGAATTTTCCCCACCCAACAAGCAAGCAATTCTTCAGCGGATACTAGCTGGGCATCCTCTGATTTAATTCAATTCCAATACTGTTTATCTGGAGACAGGGTCAGATCTTACTTATGCTTACCCATTTAATACAAAGGATATTCCAAAGGATATAGATAAACAACCAGATGAAAGAGGTGAATAAGACAAGGTATGTGGGAAGAGTCAAGGGGCTCCCATGACCTCTCTGGGTGTGCCACCCTCCAGAAAATTTCCACATGTTCAGCTATTCAGAAGTTCCCTGAACCTCATCCTTTTGAGTTTTTATGGAGGCTTTATTACATTGGTCAAATTAATTATATCATTGGCCTTTGGTGATCAACCCAAACTTTAGCCCACGTCTCCTCCCTAGAGGCCAAGTGTGTGCTGAAAGTTCCAACTTTCTAATCACACAATTAGTTCCTCTGGCAGCCAGCCCCCATCCTGGGCTATCCAGGAGCCCACCAAGAGTCACCTCATTAGAGCAAAAGAGGCTCCTATAATTTTAGGGGTTTTCGGAGCTCTGTGTCATGCACTCCTATTAATCAGAAAATTACAAGGGTTTTAGGAGTTCTGTGTCAGGAACTGGGGCCAATACCAAATTTTAGAGAAAAAAGAATCTCCTGGCACCCCTGTCTGAAAGGGTTTTAGGAGTTCTGTGCCTGGAAACATGAATGAAGATGTGAGGGGGGACCCCCCAAAACAGAATTTATTTATAAAAAAGTGTATTTATTCTTAGATGTTTAAACTTTAGTTACCTTTAAAGTACTCTTCGTTTGATGCAAGACACCTATTTAGATGCTTTATACATTGCTCAAAAAATTGTTGACCTCATCAGTTTTGATGCTTTTTAGTAATTTTGTCATTTTTTGTTTCACCTTTTCCACATTAGCAAAATGTTTCCTTTTGAGGACTTTTTTCATCCAGGACAACAACAAAAAAGTCACTTGGGAAGATTGGGTGAATAGGGAGGGTGGGCCATGGAAATCATGCTGTTTTGGGTCAAAAACTGCTGAACATTTATCATAGTGTGCGCAAGTGTGCTCGAAAATCACCCATCATGAAATGGGCAAATGCCGGAAAGAATCTCCAAAAAAAATTCACTGAAGCCCAATGCAGTCTCTTATAACAACACTAGCTGGTACATTGGTGCCACTGGGTTCATAGAACACTTACCTACCTGGGAAAGTCTGTACTACTCTGGACCTGGCCTCCAAAATATAATTCCATTTTTTTTGGATCTCCCCTCGTATATCTCTTATTTTAAGTCACAATATCACTGAAAGAAAGTGTGGAGATGTAAAAATCCTTACAGTGTCCTTACAGTATGTCTCATGATTGAAAGATACAGTGAACATTTAGGGGACGTCACATGAGACTAGAGATGTATATTGGTGTCTGAAGTGCCATGCTAATGACTCTAAATTCTGTCCTAAAGAAGCTCTGCAGGCATGAGAAAAATGTAAGCATGGTCATATCTATAGTTCAGTGACCAAGGGAGACATAAATACCTATGTTCTATGTGGGTTTTACTTGTTTGCTGTGTGTCCCCAGGCAGGACTAGTACTAGTATTTTTTCATACAGCATCCCTACTTTTCCCTGCTTGAAAATTGTATTTGACCTATTAACTTCTTTCTTCTCCATTTTGTTTTTTTCTGCAGAAATTCCAGACGTAAATAAGCCACCACAAGAGGAGTTCCTTGCAAGGCTGCCTCTAGGCAAACCTGTCAAGTGGATGTTTCTGGCGGCACCTTCAGCCTCCTCTAGCCTTGTCACACTGGTGGGATCTTCTCCCTCCATGCAGACACTCTACTGTTTCTGTCTCTTGACACCTTCTTTCAGGGAAGGAGCTGGACCTCATCTTCACTGGGACATAGGCTGGGTCACAGCTGACAGCCTTGTTGCTTTTTGTTGAATATTTTTTTCCCAAAAAAGATTTATAAAAGGCTGAAAACCTTAAGCCAAGGGAGTGAACTACTGGCTAAAGGTCAGGCATTAGCCAGTAGACAAAGAGGGCATTATTCAGGCAGGAAGACACTCCCAGTGTCCCTGAAATCACATCACAGAGTTGCTGTCTACACAGCTGATGGTGAGGCATCTCCCACCGAATGATATGGGTAGATGGGTACGTATGTACCTGTGAGTAAATATGTCAGCAGTGCCTCGAGTCAGAGAACTCCTGTTGAATACAAGACTTATCTGCCTAGAATGGGCTTGCGAGTTTGTGGTGGTATTTTTGTCTTGCTGAAGCATCCTGAGTGAGACATCTAAGGGGAGTATCTTCCTTTTTTCTTTTTTTTTGACTGAGCAAACTTCCTTTAAACTGTCACACATGAAGTAAACACCCTTTTAGAAGGGAAGCTTCAACACAAATGTGCTGTTTGCCGTCTTGTTTTGGAAACGCATGTGTATAGCTGTTCCTCACATATAATTCCATTTTGCTGTCAACCCTCACAACTTCAGCAAAAAGCAAGAACTTGTGGAACACCTTTTAAGCTCAGAGAAATGTGCCAGGTGCTGAGGATACAAAGATGGTGAATCTTGACACAATTCCTGTTCTCAAGGTGATCTCAGTCTAGTAGAAGAGATAGACACATCCAAGGCTAATTATATTATTGAGAGAGAGAACAGGGCCCAGGAACGCAGAGAAAGAGCATCTTCCAAAAACCCATTGGTTTTGGCAGTTCAGAGGACGTTGGTGACCCAGTAGGAGCAATGTCAATAGAGTGTCAACAGGAGGCAAACGCTGAATTTTAGTGGGTTGAAAAGAACACGGAAAGAGGGAGAGTGTAGGGAGAAACTGTTATTCTTTTGAGGTTTGGATACACAAGGGAGGAGAGACTGGATATCGGCTGGAGGGGCACGGGATAAATGAAGGGGTTTTAAAATGTATTGCTATTCACTAAATATTTGTTGGGACCCTACTGTGTGCCTGGCATCATTATGCTAAGGACTGATGCAGTAATGAACAAGGCAGGCACAGTTCTTGCTTCCAGGGAACTTGTGATCTCGTGATTGATACAAATGAGTTATGGTCAGAGAGGATGAGGAGGGAGATGAGGTGGCATCTTGGAAGCAAAGAGGATGATGGGAGAAAAACATGAAAGGAGAAAAGCACATAGTCAGTATACAGGCATTCATTTTTATTTTATTTATTTTTTGAGTGAGAGTCTCACTCTGTCGCCCAGGCTGGAGTGCAGTGGCACGCTCACAGCCACCTCAGCCTCGACCTGCTGAGCTCAGGTGATCCTTCTGCCTCATCCTTCCAAGTGTCCACAGGTGTGTGCCACCATGCTCGGATAATTTCTTGATTTATTGTAGAGATGGGGGGTCTCGCTATGTTGCCCAGGCTTGTCTCAAACCCCTGACCTCAGGCAAGCTTCTCGCCTTGGCCTCCCAAAGTGCTCGGATTACAGGTGTGAGCCACTGAGCCCAGCTGGCATTCATTTTTAAAAATTAACTAAGATTTCCTTAGTTTTTATGTATTTCCCTTTTTCTGTTCCAGGAAACCACATCACACATGATTATCACATCTCCTTAGGCTCCTCTTGGCTGTGATAGTTTCTCAGATTTTCCTAATTTGTGAAGACTGACAGTTTCGCGGAATCCTGGCATTTTGTAACATGTCCCTCAGCTGAGCCTTGTTGATGTTTTTTTCATATGAAACAGGGACTGTGAATTTGGAGAGGAAACCCTGGAGATCAAGTGACATTCTCATCATATCATACCAAAGGGACACACTGTCAACATGCCCAGTCTCTGTTGATGTTGACCTTGATCACCAGCTTGATTTCATGTTTATCAGGCATTTCCCACTGTAAAGTTACAACCCCTCTCCCCATATCCATATTGTACTTTTTGGAAGAAAGTCACCATGTACAGCCCACAATTAAAAGAGTGAAGAGTTGTGCTTCACTTTCCCTAGGATGCAGTATTTGGTGCATATATTATTTGGAATTCTTCTATACAGGAGATTTGTCTGTTCTCCCCAATTAATTAATTTATTTAATCTTTTATCTCCATATAGACTCATGGATTTTGCACTTTGGGTCATGGTTCAATACTGCTTTATTTTGTCGTTTAAATTGTTCTAGCTTTGGCCATGGGGAGCTCTTTCAGTCGGCTCCTGTATCCCTCTGACATATCCTCACCATTGTGGTTTTTAAAAATCATTATTTTTAGTACTTCCTTGTTTTCTTGCACTGTAAGATGCTCTGAGCTTGTCGTATATATTCTCTGCCTCACTCATAGGATCAGCCATTTCTCTGAGGTTTTTCTTATTAGAGAATAATATTAGCAACCAAGATTTGGGTGTGAGGTATAATCATTGATATTGGATGACTGTTGCTTCTAGACCCTCTTAAGTCACAGTAAGGAAATATGTGTGTGTATACTAACCTATGCCTATGTACGCATCTATAAACAGTGTTGTATATGTCCATCGGTGTGTATATTAAGCCCATATGAGTTCATACTGATTTCTGACATTCATGTATTATCACACAGATCATTTCTGCCTCCTCTCTTACTTCCCTGTAACCTCTCACTCTAATAGTGAGAAACCTAGCTTCAGCCCTCTGCCATGCCTTCTCTTAATTGCTTCCAACCCACAACGAGTGCAGCAGGTTTACTAGTTGGGGCCCATTTCTGCCCAGCACTGAATTTCTCCAGGGGGCAACTTTTGCTTGGAGACTCCCCATTGGTCTGGTCAAGATTTTCTCAGAACACACCACAGTGGAGGGTCTTCCTTCCCTCTGTGGGTTCCCAGGTGCATGCATTCCCCCTACCTGCTCCTGCTCCTTCACCCATCATCCATCATGGCCATTTCCCCAATTAAATCTTTTGTGTGTTTAATTCTATCTTGGTGGCTGTTTCTCAGAAGACCTTAAATGACCAGAGGGGTGTGTCAGGGACTTGTTTCTTTCTCAGAGGGTTCAAAAGACTTTATTTCTGTTCATCCATTTGTCTTTGTCATCCCCTAACCCATCATACCTGATAGTTGGTGTTGCTCCTGCAGCTATGTTTGTAACCTCTCTGCCCTCATAAACTGCCTTGGGCAACCCTCTGCTAGTGCACCCTGGCTCTGGAATTCTCCTTCTACTTTAGCATCTAATGCATGGGAGGCACTCTTTCTAATATACACCAGCACATGAACAGGAATTGGATGCTTTGACTGAATGTGTGTAACACTTGTTGGCTGAGTTTACATTCCTGCCTGTATTGCAGGAATGTAAACTGGTCCTACAATCCACTTCAGGTAGTCTTAGAGCTTGGGCCTGCTAGAAGATGGCACACCTTCGAAGTTGACAATAAGCTCTCAGGAGTAGACTGGGATTTTTTTTTTTCTGGTTCTTGAACCTAGTGGTCAGGTGGACACACAGAGCTTCCAGAATGCTCAGGGGCGTACAGGAGGAATAAAACTCCATGAGAATGGCAAGGAAAGTTTCTCAAAGAATCTCATGAAGATTGGGCATGGTGGCTCAAGCCTGTAATCCCAGGCTTTGGGAGGCTGAGGTGAGAGGATTGCCTAAACCCATAAGGTTTGAGACCAGCCTGGGCAACTTGGTGAAACCTCATCTCTACAATAAAAAAACAACAAAAAAATTTAGCTGTGGTGGTAGCATGTGTCTATAGTTCTGTCTACTTGGAAGACTGAGGCAAAAGGATCTCCTGAGTCCAGTGGGTAGATGCTGGGGTGGCTGTGAGCGTGCTACTGCACTCCAACCTTGGTGATGGAGTGAGAGTTCAACTCAAAAAAAAAAAAAAGGAATCTCATGAAATGGTTATTCCTCCATTCCTATTTCTCCTCCTCATTCTTCCACCACAGCATATACAAAGGACCTGTGGTCTGATCCTCTTATAGCAAAAGCAGTTCCCAGTGTGAAGTCTGAGGAATGAGATAGGGTCACTGATGTGAAATGAGTTACTAGTTCAGAGACCGGGAGTTTTAAGAACAGTAGAAAATAGGATGCAGTTGACCATGGGGGTCTTGAAGCTTATGAAAGTGCCAAGATCTGGTTTTATTAGATGCTGGCTACACGGTGTGGTGATGGGCTTGCTGGCTGAAAGATTTGGGAAGAGACAGTGGCTGTGAGGATCAATGGAACTGATGGATGTTCAAGCACTTTACGAAGTGGAAGGTCATACAGATTGAGGGTCATAAACCTTGGCTTGGGCACTCTCTGATGTGTTGCCCTGTCTAAATCCTGGCCCCCTTCCTTGTATCCTGGCTGAGGGGAGTCAGTGAAGGCTCAGACAGAAGTTTGGTTTTCCTCTGCTTTTTCCTACAAACACAAGCTCTGTGCTGAGGAAGTATTTATTACAGAAACTGTTAAAAGCTTATGAAACAAATCAAGGTCTACAAATGTAGACAGGTGAGCAGGGGCAACGTCTGCCCCCCAGAGGAAAGGGAGGGAGCCAGGGCAGAATGAGCAGAAGAGCAGGTCACGTCATGCTCTGGGGGAAGAGGAAATGGAAAGACGTGTGTCTGGTGTTTTTTCACCTTTACCACTTTCTGCTCTCTCATTCTCGCCAAGTCATGGTTGTTTTACAAAATTAGAAAAAATAACTTTATTATGTTTTCTAAAAGTTATGCATTCTAAAAGTTGTGATGGAAAAATAATCAGAATTGATATTGATTAAGCACTTACCATGTGCCAGACACTGGTCTAAGCGCTTCACACGCATAAGCAATGCTAGAAGGGAGGAACTATTATTATGCCCATTATGTGGAAGAGCAAAGTGTGGTTTAGATAATTGCCCAAGACATGGGCTAGTCTGTTGTGAATAAAATGGAGACTGTGCTTCAAAGCCCCTGACCTCACCAAAATTCCTCAATGCCTTTTCCGTATATAGAAATATAGGCCACTCTAAAGAAGAAATAAAAACATTCTCAACCCCACCCTCCAAAGGAAACTGTTGTTAACATGTTGGCTTATAAACTTCTACATATTTTCTGTGCTATTTTATATTTTTTTGCAACTTTCTTTAATAATGTCTTATGGTCATCTTTCCATATCAATTAATACCGTTCCAAATTATGAATTAAAAAAAATGACTGCATAGTGTTCCATTGTATGAATGCATCATAATTTTGAAAACCAATCCTCACTTCTTGGGTATTGCCAATATTTTGCTCTTATAAACAATGCTGTGATGAACATCCTTGTTCATGCATCTTTGAACATCTGTCCAACATACTCTGAAGCATGCATTGCTAGAAGTGGAACTGGGAGTTAAAGTAGATCTTAACACTTTAAACATGATACACACTGACACATCATCTTTCAGAGGGTATATACGGACTCATATTCCCCCAACAGGATCCTTGCTGAGCAGAGGTTGAGAAGTACCATTTAGAAGAATCCCTCTCCTCTTCTGTTTTCCTCTGACTCACTGGCATTCACTTTGATGTTTGCCCTAATTTGGGGATTTACAACTTGTTTTTGGCTCATACAGTTTTTAGGGCCTCCAAATGTCCTCCTCATGTGGTTTTAATTGTTTAAAAAATGACTTTACTGAGGCATAGTTTGCATATCATATAATTCACTCTTTTGAAGTACCGCATTCAATGAATTTTTATTAAATTGACCAACTGGTGCATTCATCACCATAAATCAGATTAGGATATTCTCATCATGTCCATAAGATCCCTGATGCATATTTACTGCTAATACTCCTCTCCACCTTCCTTGTCCTGGCCCCAGGTAACCAGTAATCTACTTTTTGTCTCTTTTTAGCTTTGCTACTTCTGAATATTTCATATACATGGAATCACACAATATGTGGTTTGTTGTCTAATAATGTTTTTGAGGTCATCCTTATTGTGGCATATATCGGTAGCCCATTCTTTTTTACAGCTGAATAGTTTGAATTGCATCTGTAAATCACATTTTGTCTATCCATTCACATGTTGATAGACATCTGGGTTGTTCCCAATTCTTTAATATTATGTATAGCACTGCTAAGAACATTCATGTGCAAGACTGTGTGCACAGGTACCTAAGAGTAGAATTTCTGGATCTTATGGAAAATTCAAATTTTACTTTTTTAGAAATCACCAAACTGTTTCTAAAGTAGTTGTGCCTTTTTATATTCCCCCCAGCAATGAATGAGGATTTCTGGCTTTCCACATCCTCACCAACATCTATTATTGCCTGTCTTTTTTATTATAGCCATTAGTGGGTATGAAATGGTATCTCATTGTGGTTTTAATTTGCATTTCCCTAATGACTAATAATGAGCATTTTTATGTGCTTTAATTTTTTAAAAATTAAAGATATCCATTGTACAAAATTAAAAATATACAAAAAGTCAAAGAAAAAATAAAATTCCTTGCATTCCCACAATTTACATATAACCATTGTTACTATCTGGTATTTTCTTTTTTAGTCATATATATGTGTGGGTCTTTTTTTTTTTTTTTTTTTACAAATTGGGGCCCTGCTATATATACCATTTAGAAAAGTATTCTTTTCTTTCACATTTCCTCATGTCATTAGATATTCTTCTACAACTTAGGTTTTAACCTGTCTCTCCTCAACATATCATTCCAATCGCTCTTGCAAATGAAAACATTTGTAGAATCCCAATAAACAAAATGGAAAGCAGAGCTTTTCTAAATAGAGATTGGATAAAGTGGGTCACTTGGCCTTTTTGTTGCTTCTGAAGACCGGTTTTTGAACTGCTCATATATTATTTTCAATGGCTGCAACTAACTCTCTGTGTTGAACACTGAGATTACATAGTGGCTAAGAAGATAGGAGCCAGCCTGCTGGGATTGAATCTTTGTTCTGCCATTTATTAGCAATGTATTCAATGGCTCCCTGGGCCCTGATTTCCTTGCTTGTAAAATGGGAATAGTAATAGTACCAACTGCCGTAGGAGAGCTATGTGAGCACAGATGTATGATTACAGTGATGTTGCCTATCTCAGTTTTAAACCACTTAATTTCATATTTGTGTAACATCAAATTTAAAATTAACACTTTTAAAAATGTCTTTGGCTGGGTGTGGTGGCTCATGCCTATAATCCCAGTACTTTGGGAGATAAAGTGAAAGGATTGCCTGAGCCCATGGGTTTGAGACCAGCCTGGGCAATTTGGTGAGACCTCATCTCTACAATAAATCAAAAAATTAGCCAGGTGTGGTGGCGCGTGCCTCTAGTTCAAGCTACTTGGAAGGCTGAGGCGGAAGGATCACCTGAGCCCAGCAGGTCGAGGCTGCAGTGGCTGTGAGCATGCCACTGCACTCCAGTCTGGGTGACAGAGTGAGACTCCAACTCAAAAAATAAAAATACAAATTAAAAAAAAAGTCTTTAAGTGAACCTGCTAGTAATCATTGCTTCTCTCGGTAGGACACATGAACTGGCCAACGGGATAGTTGAGAGAGAGGAAGTCAGTTTCTACTTTAATTTTCAATATACAGATATGACATAAGAGCTGGAAAATTTACCTTTAGTATCGTGACAATTTCTGCAATGGCATATTTTGATGATTTGGTGAAATGAGAGATTACAAGAATTGGCATTACACTTAAATTTGGAAAAGATGAGGAGACGGGGCAAGATGGCTACGGCATAGGTGAACTGGTGAGATTCTCTGAACGTGAGTTCCCAAAAAGGCTATCACTTCGCTACCCCCATCCCCCAGCCCACCACCAACTGCGCTGGGGTCAGTCCCACGCAAGGCCAGATATTGCGCCCCTCCCCCCACTGCTGCCGTTCTACTCGTGTGTGGAAGTCTCCAGTCCCAGCCCCCTCCAGATCCCTCCCCGGCTGCATTGTCTCCAGCCTGGGCACCCGGCATCAAGCCGCCGGTCACACAGGGAGGCTCTGGGCACCCGCCCTTCAGAGACGCTGGTTCCATTTCTGGCTGAAGTCCTCTGTAGGGTCCCAGCGCCACTCTCGCTGTTTAGAACCTGCCCTTTGGAACTTTGGAGCTCTGGAACTCCGGGTCCACCCTGGCTGAGGCACTCAGCGTGAGACCCCAAATCAGAGGACCCAGACAAGCGGAGAGAAAAACAGACCTGCTTAAACTGCCTTGCCATTCTCCAGACAGAGACTTCCATTGCCCTGCCCACCTATCAACAAACTTTACCTCATTTCCTAAGGCCAGGTATTGCAGCGTGCGGGGAAGTTTTGGGTCCCTGCTCCCTCCAGCTCTCTCCCCTGGCCCGGCACCCGGCACCGCTGGTGGCTCAGGGAGGCTCTGAGCACCCACCCCTCAAAGACACCGGTTCCATTACTGGCTGAAGTCCTCTGTAGAGTCCCAGCGCCACTCTTGCCATTTATAGCCTGCCCTTTGGAACTTTGGAGCTCTGGAACTCTGGGTCCACCCTGGCTGAGGCACTCAACATGAGACCCCAAACCAGAGGACCCAAACAAGCGGAGAAAAAACAGATCTGCTTAAACTGCCTTGCCATTCTCCAGGCAGAGACTTCCATTGCCCTGCCCACCTATCCACAAACTTTACCTCATTTCCTAAGGCCAGGTATTGCAGCGTGCGGGGAAGTTTTGGGTCCC
>NW_007254891.1:1024-2426 GCF_000164805.1 Carlito syrichta | reverse complement strand
CATCCTCACCCATCCTGCCATCTATGCATCCCTCTCCCTCTCCCTTCTCCTCTTCCAGATATTCTGCTCTTCCTTGGGCAGCTTCAAGCACTTTATAAGGTCATCCAAACTAGTAGTTTTAGGTTTATTCCAACTCTGCCTGTCTACTCTGTCTTCTATGATCAGCACCATCCAAGCTGAGACCCTTGATCACTTGAGCAACAAAGCATCTTATATTAGTTATCAATTGCTGCGTGACAAATCACCCCAACCTTAGTGCCTTAAAGCATTTATTGTTAGTTTCTCTGAGTCAGGAATCTGGGAGCAGCTTAGTACTGGTGCAAGCTCTCTAATGAAGTTGCAGTCAAGCTGGTGGACTACAGGACTACAGTCACCTCAAGACTCAACGCTAGGGAGGAGTTGCTTCCAAGTACTCTAATGTGGTTGCTGACCGGACTTAGTTCCTTGATGCTGTGGTTTGAATGTTTTGTCTCCTCCACATTCATGTGTTGAAGGCTTAATTTCCAACGCAATAATGTTGGGCGGTGGGACCTACCAGGAGGTATTCAGGTCATGAGGGCCCCGCCCTCATGAATGCATCAATGCCACTATAAAAAGGGTTTGGGGGGAATGGGTTTGCTCTCTTCTGCCATATGAGGATGCATGTTACTCTCTTCCAGAAGACACAGCATTCAAGGTATCATCTTGGAGGCAGAGAGAACTGGCCCTAAACTGCCGGCACTTTGGTTGTGAGAAATAAATTTCTGTTCTTTATAAATTACCCAATCTGTGGTATTCTGTTACAGCAGCACAAAATGGACTAGGACACTTGCCATGTGGGCATCTACATAGGCCGAGAGTCTTCATAATATGGTAGCTAAGTTTCTCCATAGCAAGGGATGAGAGGGTAGAGTGAGAACACTCAAGTCAGAAGACAGAGGAGGGGAATTAAGCCTCACTTCTTGAAATAATTATTAAATAATTATGATCATATCTTTAAAACCATCATGAATTCTTTTTGTAGCGGGTTGGGAAAGAATGTAAATTATTAGGCTATTTTTTTTTCAGACTTGGGGTCTGAGAAATTTGACCTGCATAAAAAAGCTACTGATTTCTGTATCTGCATTTTGTAATTAACCAGTTTACTAATGCTTATTACACCAAAAGTCTTCAGTTAATGCTTTGGGGTTTCCAGGTAGATAATCGTATTTTTTCTTTCTTCTAATATTTCTACTGTTTTTTCTTCTAATTTTCCCAACCACTGGCTAGAATTACCCAAATAATAACAATAAATAATAAAAATTAAATAATGGTGACAGTGGACATCCTTGTTTCATTCTCACTTTAATGAGAATGTCTTTAGTATTTATTTCATTGCTAAGAATGATGTTGGATGCTCTTATTATGTTAAGGAATTACACTT
>NW_007254891.1:0-1004 GCF_000164805.1 Carlito syrichta | reverse complement strand
CCAGACAAGCGGAGAAAAACAGATCTGATTAAACTGCCTTGCCATTCTCCAGGCAGAGACTTCCATTGCCCTGCCCACCTATCAACAAACTTTACCTCATTTCCTAAGGCCAGGTATTGCAGCGTGCGGGGAAGTTTTGGGTCCCTGCTCCCTCCAGCTCTCTCCCCGGCCCGGCACCCGGCACCGCAGGTCGCACAGAGAGGCTCTGAGCGCCCGCCCCTCAGAGACACCGGTTCCATTACTGGCTGAATACTCTGTAGGGTCCCAGTGCCACTCTCGTCATTTACAGCCTGCCTTCTGGAACTTTGGAGCTCTGGAACTCCGGGTCCACCCTGGCTGAGGCACACAGCGTGAGACCCCAAGCCAGAGGACCCAGACAAGCGGAGAAAAACAGACCTGCTTAAACTGCCTTGCCATTCTCCAGGCAGAGACTTCCATTGCCCCGCCCACCTAGCAACAAACTACCTCAGCTCCTAAGGCAACAGTGTGAAACAGGAGACAAAGCCCCACCCCTATGGACTTAATTGATACCTATAGAACACTCCATCCAAAGACCACAGAATACACATTCTACTCATCACCACATGGAACATATTCTAAGATCGACCACATAATTGGACACAAATCAAGTATAAGCAAATTTAAAAGGACTGAAATTCTGCCATGCACCTTCTCGGACCACAGTGGAATAAAAATAAACATTGACACCAACAAAGTCCCCCCAAAACCCACAAAGACATGGACACTAAACAGCATGATGCTAAATAACTCCTGGGTCAATGATGACATCAAAATAAAGATCAAAAGATACCTGGAAACAAATGAAAATAAAGAAACATCTTACCAAAATCTCTGGGATGCCTTAAAAGCTGTAATAAGAGGGGAATTTATATCCCTACAAACACACATGAGGAAAATGGAAGGAACAGAAATTGACAACCTAACAAGCCACCTAAAGAAGCTGGAAAAGCAAGACCACAAAAACCCTAATTCAGCAGAAGAAT
>NW_007254890.1:2329-3515 GCF_000164805.1 Carlito syrichta | reverse complement strand
AATAATTTTAAAATCAGTCGGGTGTGGTGCAGCAGGCTTGTGGTTACAGTCACTCGAGGGGCTGAAGCAGGAGGATCACCTGAACATGGCAGGTGGAGTCCGTGGTGGCTGTGAGCATACCCCTCGCTTCAGCCTTGGCAACAGAGCAGGATTCTGAACACCCAAATAATAATAATCACCAGCGCCATCACCACCACAAACCACTGACACCCAGCATGAGGAATCACCTTCAGGAATGGGAGAGGAAAAGTGACTTTCTAGCTTGTCCATCAAGGGAGGTTTCAAAGGATACCACTGGGCATATCTGTCCAGCAACTTCAGCCACACGGCCCAGAAGGCCAGCCTCCACCCTCCACACTCCTGCCCCATGGCAAAGACGTATTCGAGCTCACAGAACAGATGGTTAAATCTAGGGCAACCATCGGGCACAGAGCGATCAAAGTGGTCCCACAACACCGATGCCATCTCTGGTCTGGTTACCCAGTCTGTCACCTTCAGGCTGGGAGATGGCCCCTTCCTCTCCTGATCACTCCATCCTTCCCCGCCCACATTTATATTTCCCTGGGGAACCGATGAGCCCATCATGACACACATGGGAGGCATCTTTGTTTTCGCTGGAGTCTCCATCAGCGGAGCTGGAGTGTGGTACCACGATTTTGGCTCCTGGGGCTTCGACCTGAGGGCCTCAGGTGATCTTCCCTCCTCAGCTTCTGAGCAGCCAGGACTCCAGGGGCCAGCATGCCTGATTCGAATTTGCAGACTTCTCACTGATTTGAAGTCTGGCCAGGTTGCCTGGGCTGGTCTGCGACCCTGGGGCTCAGGAAGCCTTCCACCTCAGCTTCCCAGGGCCTGGGGCTGACAGCCTTGAGTCACTGTGCCCTGCCTGGACTCACATGTTCTTTTGGTGGGGCGACACATAAGCATTCCCTAGGATGGAGACCATCACATACCTTGTAACTCAGACCTTGGGTGCCACCATGAACAACTCGAGTGTTTGTGTTCCAGGGAATGACGAGGTCTCACTACGTGGCCCAGGCTGGTCTCAAATTCCCAGGCCCCATCAGTTCCCCACCTTGGCTTCCCAAATCCACAACTCGGGTGTCTGCCGATCTACTGTCTTTCCTGAACTCTACATCCAAGACTGTGGCCTCCTTCCCAAATGATCTCTGTCTGTTCGTGATGATTC
>NW_007254890.1:0-1302 GCF_000164805.1 Carlito syrichta | reverse complement strand
AACTACCACAACAAAGTGGGGGCAACCATTTGGGGGCATAAAGACGGGAAAGTGCTGAGATTGGGGGTCCCTAACATGTGGAGTGGTGGGGGTGAAGAATTGAGGTCAGAATGTTGCAGGATAATAGATTTCTTTCTTTCTTTCTTTCTTTCTTTCTTTCTTTCTTTCTTTCTTTCTTTCTTTCTTTCTTTTTCTTTCTTTCTTTCTTCCTTTCTTCCTTTCTTTTCTTTCTTCACTAGGTTTCCCCAGACTGATCTCAAACCCCCAAACGCAGGCCATCCTGTTGGCCTTGGCCTCCCAAACTGTTGCAATTACAAGTCTTCCATTTGCTTGACATCCTGGTCTTCCTTCCAGGTCTTGAACTGTGGGTCAGAGGTGATCCTCCCCCCGAGCCTTGCCCTCACTCAAGGTTATCTAGGTTTTTCTTGGGTCGAGGTGGTGACTTGCTATGGTTCCAGCCTTGTCTCAAGATCCTGGGCTCTGGCCATCTTCCTGTCTTGGCCTCTCCGAGTGCTGAGGAGACAGGTATGAGTCGCCCAGCCAACACCTCCCCACCAAAGGTTTGAGAGTCACTTCCTCCCTTTCACCAAGGCACCCCCCTTGGAGGATCGAGTGGGTCCCCCCTTGGGAATGAGGAGTGCGTAGTTGAGTGTGCCCTAGCAGAGACATGGCAATGCACCAGCTGGTCCCCTGGTGAAGGGCTCAGTGGACGAATCTGGCCACCCTTTCTGAGGTCCTGGGATGTCAGAAGGGAGCAGGCCTCACAGTGGTCCCCGAGAGTGGTGTGGAGGCCAGGCATGGGGGCTCACACCTGTTATCCCAGCTCTCTGGTAGGCCGAGGCAAGAGGATGTCCTAAGCCCCTGGGTTCGAGACCATCCTAGGCACCTTGGCGAGACCTCATCTGTACAAGAAGACAAAAAAATGAACCGAGCTTGCTGGCGCAGGGCTTTCATTTGGACAATTTGAAAGGTCGCTATGGGAGGATCCCCAGTGCCCAGTTGGTGGAAGGCCACAGTGACCAAGAGTGGGGCCCAGTGCTACAGCCTGGGTTACAGAGTGGGACTCCAACTCAGAATATTAATACCAACCACAACCACCACCACAAACACAGGCCAGGCTCAGCCTGGCATCCTGGCCTTACGGAGGCCCAGGCAAGTGGACAGCAGGAGCCTGCTGGTTCAACACCACCCCGGGACATGGGGTGGAACCTTGTATCTGCCATCAAAAATAAATTCAAAGATTATCCAGGTGTGGTGGTGCAGGCCTCTGCTTCTAGCCACTCTGGGGATTGAGATGGGACA
>NW_007254889.1:1188-12912 GCF_000164805.1 Carlito syrichta | reverse complement strand
TCTCTCCCCACTACACCAAACATTTAAAATAAATGATTTTATTGAATACTCACAGAAGATTATGAGACAGGAAACATTCTCTCCTCCTTTTCACATGTGGGAAACTGGGACGCAGAAAGGTTCACAATAGCAAAAATATGGAATCAACCATGCTGCCTGCCTAACAAAATGGGTCTGGGTTAAAAAAATGTAAGTCTCAGGAAGATGGCAGTGGAGCTAGTCAGACTAAGTGAGTCCAAATGTGAGTGAGTGAGAGTATGAGAAATTCCACGTATGTGTCGGTGAATAAGTGGTCATGGGAGTGACTGACTGAGTAGGGACTTGAGAGCAAGTGGCCAGAACTTACCTGGTGAAGCAACGGAGTCACTGCTGCTCTGCTTGGTCCCTAGCACTTCCCACGGCAAAGAAGTCAAGTGCCATTTTGTTTATTATTTTTAATGTTTTTTTAATTATAAAGATGGGGGTAAAATTCAGGGTTAGGTATACAAACGTTGATTATGCAGGTACCCTTGTTGATGAGGTATGCCCCTCCCTCCCCTAGCAGTTTCCCTCAATTGACAATCACACCCCCCACCCCTGACAGTTTCCCACTACTGCCAATCCCTTTCTTATAGTATTATAATTGTTCAAGGTCCACTTATGAGTGAGAACATATGGTACTCTGTTCTTTGTTTCTGTGATAGATCACTGAGTATAATCTACTCCAAAACCATCCAAGTTGCTGCGAAGTCCATATGTTTGTCTTTCTTTATGGCTGCGTAATATTCCATTGTGTATATGTAACACATTTTTTATCCAGTCCAGCTTCAATAGACCACATGGCTGGTTCCATGTTTTTGTTATTGTGAATACAGCTGCAACAAAAATACACGTGCAGGTATCTTTTTTGTAGAATGATTTGAGTTCCTCCAGGTATATTCCCAATAGGGGAATTGCTGGGTCATATGAAAGGTCAATTTCTAGTTCTTTCAGAAATCACCACACTGTCATCCAGAGAAGTTGCACTACTTTGCATTCCCCCAGCAGTGGAGAAGTGTTCCTTTTTCTCCACAGCCTTGCCATTATCTATTGTATTTGTTTTATTAATGATGGCCATTCTTACTGGGGTTAGGTGGTATCTCAATGTGGTTTGATTTGTATTTCTCTGATGATGAGTGAGGCTGAGCACTTTTTCATGTGTCTGTTGGCTGCCCGTATATCTTCTTTTGAGAAGTGTCCATTCATGTCTTTTGCCCATTTTTTAATGAGGCTGTTTGTTTTTTTCTGTTCAGCTTGTTTGAGTTCCTTGTAGACCCTAGATGTTAGGCCTTTGTCAGAGATACAGTTGGCAAATATTTTTCCATTCTATGGGCTGTCTTCCTGCTCTCTTGATGGTTTCTTTGGCTTTGCAGAAGCTTGTCAGTTTGATGAGGTTCTTCTTGTCTATCTTATCTCTTATGGCCTGGGCACTTTGGGTTTTGATCAGGAATCAGCTGCCAGTTCCAACTTCCATAAGAGTGTCTCCTGCATTTTCTAAGGTTCTTACAATTTGAGGTTTTACGTTTAGGTCTTTGATCCATTTAGAGTTCATTTTTGTGTGTGGTGATAGGTTGGTCCTGTTTCAATCTTCTGCATGTGTTCAGCTAGTTTTCCCAGCCATTTACTGAATAGGTTCTGCTCTCCCCAGTGGTTGTTGTTGGAGGCTTTGTCAAAGATGAGTTGGTTGAGGAATTGAGGTTTTGCTTCTGGAATCTCTATCCTGTTCCATTGGTCTGTGTGCCTTTTCTTGTACCAATAACAGATTGTTTTGATTACTGCCTTGCAAAGTTTGAAGTCTGGAAGTGTGATATCTCCTGTTTTGTTTCTTTTGTGACAACTTGTGGTCGTTTATGTTTCCGTATGAATTTTGTATTGTCATATCCAGGTCTGAGAAGAATGATGTTGGTAACTTAATGGGTACTGCTTGAATCTGTAGATTGCCTTTGGTAGAATGGACATCTTAACAATGTTGATTCTTCCTATGCATGAGCATGGAATATTTTTCCATTTGTTTGTCTCCTCTTGGATTTCTTTGAGCAGTCTTCTGTAGTTCTCATTGTAAAAGTCTTTCACTTCTCTGGTTGGGAAGATGCTAAGGTATTTCATTTGTGTGTGTGTGTGTGTGTGTGTGTGTGGCTATTGTGAATGGGATTGTGCTTTTAATCTGGGTCTCTGCCTGTTGTTGGTGTATAGGAATGCAATTGCCTTTTGCGCGTTTATTTTTTGCCCTAAGATTCTGCCAAAGTCCTTTATCAGTGCAAGCAGGTTTTTGACAGAGTCTCTTGGATTTTCAAGGTATAGGATCATATCATCAGCAAAGAGAGATGACTTGACTTCCTCTTTTCCTATTTGGATACCCCAGATTTCCTCCTCTTGTCTAATTGCCTGATCTAAGACTTCCAACACAATGTTGAACAAGAGGAGTGAGAATGGGCAGACTTGTCTTGTTCCAGTTTTCAGGGAAAATATTTCCAGTTTCTTTCCACTTAGCAATATGCTAGCTGTGGGTTTATCATAGATAGCACTTACTATTTTGAGGTATACCTAGGTGTTTGAGGATTTTTATCAAGAAGGGATGCTGGATTTTATCAAAAGCTTCTTCTGCATCTAATGAGATAATCAGGTGGTTCTTGTTTTTACATCCGTTGATGTATTTAATTATATTTATGGTCTTACAAATGTTGAATGAGCCCTGCATCTTCAGGATGAAGCCAACTTTGTCATGATGGATACTTTTTGAGATGTGTTTTAGGATCCTATTTGCTAGAATCTTATTGAGAATTTTTGAATCTATGTTCATAAGGGATATTAGCCTGCAATTCTCTTTTTTTGTTGGATCTTTACCTGGTTTGGGTATGAATGTGATGTTAGCTTTGTAGGATGATTTGGGGAGAATTTCATCTTTCTCAATTGCCTGGAATACCTTCATTAGGATTGGTATCAGCTCCTCCTTGAATATTTTGTAGAATTCTGCTGGAAAACCATCTGGCCCAGGACTTTTTTGTAGGTAGTTTTCTTATGACAGAGTCAATATCCTGGGTTCTTATAGGTCTACTTAGTGTCTCAATATCTTCTTGTTTCAACCTGGGGAGGTTGTGTGATGTCAGAAAATCTTCCATTTCATACAGGTTATAAAGTCTTTTTCCACACAGGTGTACATAGCAATCTCTGATAATCTTTTGTATTTCTTCAGGATCAGTCGTGATTTGATCTTTTTGTATTTCTGATTGTGTTTATTTGGGCTTTTTCCTTTTCTTGGTCATTGGTCTTTTTCTGGCTAGAGGTTCATCAATCTTGTTAATTCTTTCAAAGAACCAGCTCTTTGTTTTGATGATGTTTTTCCATGATATTTTTGTCTTCTATGTCCCATATTTGGGCTCTTATTTTGGTGATTTGGATTCTTCTGCTAAAGTTGAGGTTTTAGTGATCTCTTTCCAGCTCCCTTAGGTGATTTGTTAGGCTCTCCACTTGTGATCTTTCTATTTTCTTGATGTGTGCTCATAGAAGTATAAATTCCCATCTTAGAACTACTTTCATGGCATCCCAGAAGTTTTGGTAAGATGTTTCTTCATTTTCATTTGTTTCCCGGAATCTTTTAATTTCTGCTTTGATATCAGTGTTGACCCAGTAGTTGTTCAGCAGCATGCTACTTAGTGTCCATGTCCTTGTGGACTTTGGGAAAATGTTTTTGGTGTTGATACTTATTTTTATTCCACTGTGGTCTGAGAATGTACATGGCAAGATTTCAACCTTATGAAATTTGTTTATACTTGATTTATGGCCAAGGAAGTGATCAACCTTGGAATATGTTCTCTGTGGCGATGAGTAGAATGTATATTCTGTGGTTGTTGGGTGGAATAATCTGTAGGGATTTATTAAATCCATTTGGCCGAGTGTCAAGTTTAAGTTCAGGATCTCCCTCTTGATTTTTGCCTTGATGATCAATCTAGGGTTGTCAGTGGGATATTCAATTCCCCTGCTATAATAGTGTTAGAGTCAATATCCTTTTTTAGTTTATTTAGTAGTTGCTTTATAAATGCTGGTGCTCCTGTGTTGGGTGTATATATGTTTAGGATGGATATTTCTTGTTGATGGATTGAACATTTTATCATTATGTAGTGTCCTTCTGCATCTTTTTAAATTTTTGATAGTTTGAAGGTTGTTTTGTCTGATATTAAGATCACAACTCCTGTCTTATTTTATGATACATTTGCTTGGAAACTCATTTTCTATCCCTTAACTTTGAGTCTGTGTGCATCCATTGTGGTGAGATGAGTCTCCTGGATGCAGCAAATATTTGGGTCATGGTTTCTTATCCAGTTTGCCATTCTCTGTCTCTTCAGTGGTGCATTTGGTCCATTTACATTCAGGTTGATTATTGAAATGTGATTGTTTCTGCCTGTCATGAGGTTCTTATAAAGTTTTTTCTTTGCTTGCTTGTTTTCTTTTAGCTTTGGGGTTAGTGTATACGTGTGTTTTCAAGTTTCTTGTTGTGCTGTATTCTCTGTTGATTCTGTGCTCTGCTGTTCTCTTGGGAAGTGTGTAGTGATTCTTTTTTTTCTTTCTTCTGTGCTTAATGCCTTTTTAAGTGTCTCCTGTAGAGTTGGTCTGGAAGCTGCTTAATCTCTTAGGGATCAGATGTCAGAGAAGGATTTTAATTCTCCATCACTGATGAAGCTGAGCTTGGCTGGATAGGAAATTCTTGGTTGAAAGTGTTTTTCTTTGAGGACTTTGAATATAGGGCTCCAGTCCCTTCTTGCTTGTAGTGTTTCTGCTGATAAGTCTGCTGTTATTCTGATTGGTTTTCCCTGGCAGGTGGTCTGACCTTTATCTCTTAGTGCCTTTAAGATTTTTTCTTTTGTGCCTACTTTATGTAGGTGAATTACTATGGTTCGGTCTTCTCATTTGATGTCTTGTGAAGGTTCTCTGCATCTCTTGTACTTGACTGGTCACATTTCTGGTGAGATGGGGAGTTTTCTTGGATTACCTCCTGGAATACTTGTGCCACATTGTTCTCCATTTCTCTTTCTTCTTCTGGGATACAAATGAGGTGTAGGTTCGGCCTCTTGATATAATTGCACATCTCTTGCAAGCTTTAATCTTTCTTTCTGAGTCTTCTTTCTATGTTTTTTACAGATTGGCTTAATTCCATGTTCTGGTCTTCAAGTTCTGAGACTCTTTTCTTCAGCTAGATTAATTCTGCTTTCCATGCTTGTCATCTTATTATTTATCCTGAATGAAATTTTTTTATGGCCAAAATCTCTGTTACAAGTTATTTCAGTGTTGCATCTTATCTTTTTTGAGTCTTATTTACTCTTTCCATCCATTCCCTAAACCCTGTTGTATTCTGGGGACAGTCATTGGTGACTTCCATTGTTTGAGCACAAAGGTCTGATTTTTCGGGAGTTTTGTCTTTGGTACATTTGAAATTGCCTGAGGCCTTCCTTTGGTTTTTTCTCATTTGTGACCGATTTCTTGCTTTTCTCTTTTTTTCGGTTATTCAGTGTCAGTGGGAGAGGCTTTCCCTTCTGACATTTGCTCAATCCTCTATTCTTCCCAAGCTTCTGGATTTGTTCTATTTTGAAATAGGATGGTGGATGGGAAGATTTGCTGTCTCTTGTAGTCTTCAAAATTCGAATAAAACAGGGAATGGGGCACTAGGAATCAGACTACTTGCAAATTAAGATGTTCATTTATTGTGGTATGTGTTCCCTGAGACCCACTCTCCACCACCACTCTATATGACAATGCCAAGCAGAAACCAATGCAAAAGCAATTGAACACATACACACACACCCCAAAAACAAACTGGAATAACAACAAAGTGAAACAAAACAAACAACAATAACAAAAATATGAGAAAACTAAACACATACACACATGCCTAGCACAAAGTAAATAGAGAAGAAAAACAGAAAGTCTGTAGGAAAACTAAAAATAAAAAAAAGGGATTCAAGTCAAACTTTCACACATATATTGACACCTTAAATTATTTTTAAAAACCCAGAAGATCAAAATAGCAGAAACCAGCAACAACAACAAAATCTTTCATATACACAACACTCAATCTTTCATATACACACATAAACAGAAAATGAAAAATAAAAGAAAAAGAAACAGAAAAAGGAAAGGAAAAAAATTGGGGGGATGCACATCAAACCCTCACATACACATTCATGAACAAAGAAAAAATATTTTAAAAATAGATGAACTAAAAAACAGTCCAAAAATTTTAAACATTAAAAAAAAATTGAAAATTAAAAACCAAAACAAAACCTGTCCTCTTGTTGCAGGTTTTGTAATTGTTCCTCTAATGAGGTCTCTCTTGCAGAACCACCTCTTTCACTCTCTCCTAAGTTGATGAAGCAGGGAAGGAAGATGGATAGTGGAGCTGGGTGAGGCTGCAGTTCTCCCCTCCCACTCTTGAATGTTCAGGGAGATCTCCTTCTGTGGGGAGGTACGGGATTGTCTCTTCCCCATTTATGCACTCACTGGGGGTTCCCCAGCCAGGCCTATTCTGCAATGGAGTTCTCCTATTATGACTGACATTCTTCTTAGTCATGGCCCAGCTGTGTGGATCTGACATTCAGAGGATTCCTGGGGAGGAGGGAGTCTGAGTCAGCCCTGGACTCATCACTGATCTCTTTGGAGTTCTTTCTCATCCTTTTCTGGCCACACCCTTTGTCCCACAGCTAGATCCAGGTAGGGGGTGGAGCTCCTGGAACTCAGCACTTGAGAGGTCCTTCCTGTTAGGGTCCGGATAGGGTGAGGGTGAATGGATGGAGAGAGAGAGGCACAGGGAGGCAGGTGCAGTACCGTCGGAGCCAGTGTGCTGGAGATGCCGCGCTGGCAACCCAGAGATCTGAGTAAATGCAAAGAATTGCAACACACAGAGGCTAGAAAAGATAAGATTTACTCAAGAAAAGTTCACGGCCCTGCATTCTAGGTGAGTATGGCACTGTAGCCCCAAAGTCCTGGCTTAAATCCTTTTCTTTGGAGATGCTGCAATCAGGTAGACATGACTGCTGTGACTCCCTTATCGACCACCTGTGGATGTCTTGGAGAACCTGTGACAGAGAGACCCACTAATGTCCACCCACATTATCACATCCCCTAGAGAAGGGCGTGACAAGCATTCTAATTCTCCTGCACCTTCCTGAACCACATTCCTTAGAGCTAATGGAGGGTGACCTTCCCTTATCTCCTAGACATTCCCAGTGTGTAGCTTTGGGGGATCCTTGACTTCCCTGTAGATAATACCCAATTTACTGGAAGATCGAATCCCCACCTGCTCTTCCTTTGAGCAGTCACAACTTTTGTAATTACAAGTTTTATATTTCATGACTTTTATAATCCTTGTCCAATGCATGATGTCTTAGGCCTTGTAAATTCCCTTTACTCTAGGCAAGCTTGATTGCTGTTATGAGATACCTCTGATACCTGACACCAGAAAGTCTGTTTCTGAAAAGACAAAGTCAATAAAGTTAATTTTACCTAAAGTGTACATTTCTCCAAAAGCATAGCTTCTACTTTCTCATCATTGTATTAAGGTTTAGGAAGAAAAGTAAAAAAAAAAAAGCATTTTCCACTCTTGGTCTATCCTTTCACCTCCAAAATTAATTGTGACCCAGAGGATATTCCCTCTGGGTCACAATTAATCCCTGAGTAGTTGATCCACCAGTCACAGAGATTGGTTCTGTTGCTCATAGTGAACAAGTTGGAACAGTTTCCTACCCTGCCTTCAAGATGGTGGTGGGGTACCTCTCTTATCCTCTTCTGTGGGAACTTGCTTCTGTTCTTCTTCCACAGCCCCTATCAGAGCCCTGCCAGGTGCTGAAGTGGTGATGCAAAGCCAGGAGTTGGCCGTCTCTGCTTCAATGGTGAGGGAGATCCTGGGGCAATAGTTTCTCCCCACCGCTTTTTCAAAGGAAAATTTCCGTTTATTTTTTTTAAAAAAATGATGCTCAACTTCTGCAACCTGGAAAGAGCCAGGGATAAAGTAGAGAATTTGCAGCACCAGCTGTTGCACCAGGGGTCTTGTCACCCTCTCATGAGCCCCACTTAGACAGTCTCTCCCAGAATTTTCTTCCTAGAGAGGGTTTATTGATAATAAAGAAAGAAAGAAAGAAAAAAGAAAAAGAAAATGGTGCTCAGCTTCTGTGTCCTGGGAATTGCTAGGGTCCACTGCACCAGGAGAGCCCTGGCTGTCAGCTCCCTAGCCCTCACTCAGTTAGCCACTCACATGCCCACTCACTCATCAGCACATGAACAAAATTTTCCATACACTCACTCACACGGGGACTCACACAGTCTGACTGGCTCAGCTGCCATCTTTTCCCTTGTCTCCACCATTTTTAAAAAAAATCAACAAAACCTTTCTAGGGAAGAAACTGCCAGGAAAGATTGCCAGCTTCAGGATCTGCCTCACCACTGTAGCACCTGGCTGGACACTGGCAGCAAGATCGTGGAGGGAGCATAGCAAGGGATCCCAGAGGCAGAGCCCCACTGGAGAAGACAAAAGAGGTACCCTGCCACCATCTTAAAAACTGTCCAGGAAAGGGCTCTGGCTGCTCATCACGGACCCAAACTCTGTGACTGGCAGATTAACTATTCAGGGGTTGATCATGACCCAGAGGGAATATTCTGAAAGCACAAACTCTACAGCAGGACAAGTGCTGAGTCTCAGGTCCCCCAACACCTACCCTGATTCAGCTTTGGGACAAAGGGTGTGGCCAGAAAAGGACAAGGAAGACCCCAAAAAGTTCAGTGGTGAGTCCAGGGCTGACCCAATATCCTCCTTCTCAGAAATCCTCTGAACTCCAGACCCATATGGGTGGAGCATCAGCAAGAGGGATAAACCGAGTCTGAGCCTGGACATCATCACAATAGGAGGACTCCTCTCCAGAATAAGCCTGGCCTGTACTTGGGGAAGAGAAAACCCAGTACCTCCCCACTGTACCTCTCCTGACCATACTAGAGTGGGTAGGAGGACTGAAGCCCCACCCACCCTCTCTGCCCCCTCCCCCTTCCTTGGGTCAGACACTAAGGGGAAAGTGAATGAGGTCAAAGCTCTGTAGGAGACAGCATGGGGCATCTGAGAGAAACAATTACAGAACCAGCCATGAGAGGGCAGGGATTTTTTTCTGCTTCCTAATCTTTAAATATTTTTCCTTTGTGCATGAATGTGTATATGAGGGTTTGATTTGCATCAACCCACACACCCTTTTTTTCTTTTTTCTTTTCTATCTGTGTACATGAAGGATTATGAGTTCATCTTTCAGTTTTTTGAGTTTGTTTCTGCTTTTTGTTTTTCTCTTTTTTTAGTTCAATGTGCATGTGAATACATATGTGAAGGTTAGAATTGAATTCTTTCTCTCTCTCTCTTTCTTTGTTCATTTTGGGTTGGGTACGTGTATATGTGTGTGTGGTTTTCCTGGTTTGTTGTTGTTGTTGTTTTGTTTTGCTTTGTTGTTATTCCAATTTATTTTGAGGTGTATTTGTGTGTTTAATTGCTTTTTG
Source organism: Carlito syrichta (assembly GCF_000164805.1). Lineage (NCBI taxonomy): Eukaryota > Metazoa > Chordata > Mammalia > Primates > Tarsiidae > Carlito > Carlito syrichta. The sequence goes on along the minus strand of NW_007254889.1, from coordinate 3,375 downwards.
CTTTGGTTTCTGCTCTTGCTCTATGTTTTTTATTTCTAATTTAAATTTTTTTATCCATCTCATTTAATTCTACTTTTATCTGTTCTCCTCAATGCTGTTCCTGTATCTTGGACTCAACAGGTACACACACATACCCATTGCATATATACTCATATAGAGTGCTGCAGAGGAGTGGGTCTCAGGGAACCCATATCACAATCAGTGAACACTGTGATTTTCAAGTACTTTCTGAATCCTGGCTCCCTATGCTCCACTTTATTTGACTCTCAAAACTACAAGAGACAGCAAAGCTTACTACCCACAGCCCCATATCAAAATAGAAAAAAATTCAGAGCCCTGATCAAGGAAGAATAGAGGACTGAGCAAACATCAGAAGTGAATGCCTCTCCCACTGCCACTGAATAATGGAACTAAAGAGAAAAGAAAGAGAACTGTCAAAAATGAGGAAAAATCAAGAAGAACACAGGTAACTATCAATTTTACAAAGAGAAAACGCCTGAAAAATCAGACCTCAGAGCATGAACGATGGAGGTCATCAATGATTGGGCCCAGAATACAATAGGGATTAGGGAATGAATGGAATTAGTGAATAAGACTCAAGAAAGGGGCAACACTCTTGGGTCCCCTCCCGTTGTGGCTCCCACTGTGGGAGCATTTCTGTCCTCTCAGTAAATCCTGTTTTCTAAAACAAAACAAACAAACGAAGACTCAAGAAAGACAAGCTGCAAAACTGAAAGAACTGGTAACAGATTCTGGCCATAAAAATTTCATCCAGGAAATAAATAACAAGATGAAAAGCACGGAAAGCAGAATTAATCAAGAAGGAGAAACAATCTCAGAACTTGAAAATCAAAACATGGAATCAACCCAAACTGTAAAAAACATAGAAAGAAAATTCAGAAAGAAAGAACAAAGCCTCCAAGAGATGTGCAATTATATCAAGAAGTTGAACTACTCTTGATTGGTATCCCAGAAAAAGAAAGGAAAATGGAGAACACCTTGGAGCAAGTATTCCAGGAGGTTATCCAATAAAACATTCCCTATCTCACAAGAGATGTGACCAGCCAAACACAAGATATACAGAGAAACCCTGCAAGACGTCAAATGAGAAGACCAACCCCCTAGACACATAGTAATTCACCTACATAAAATAGGCACAAAAGAAAAAATCCTAAAGGCAGCAAGAGAGAAAGGTCAGACCACCTACCAGGGAAAACCAATCAGGATAGCAACAGACCTATGAGCAGAAACACTACAAACTAGAAGGGACTGGAGTCCAATATTCAAAGTCCTCAAAGATAAACAATTTCAACCAAGACTTTTCTACCCACCCAAGCTCAGTTTCATTAGTGATGGAGAATTAAAATCCTTCTGAGAAATCCGACCCTTAGGAGATTATGCAGCTTACAGCCTAGCTCTTCAGGAGATGCTTGAAAGGTATTAAGCACAGAAGAAAGAAAAAAGAAGAATGATCAAGCACTTCCCAAGAGAACAGCAGAACACAGAACCAACAGGAACTACCTTGCGACTGCAAACTTAAAAACAAACAAATACATTAAGCTAAAAGAGAAGAAAGAAAGAAAAAAGAAAGAAAGAAAGACCTTTATAAGAAACTCATGATGATGAAGATAAGCGATCACACTTCAATATTCACTGAGTGTGAATGGACTAAATACACCACTGAAAAGACACAGTATGACAAACTGGATGAAAAACCAATAATCTGCTGCATCCAGTAAGCATATCTTATCACAAGGGATGCACACACACTCAAAGTTAGAGGATGGAAAATAAGTTTCCAGGTGAATGAATCACAAAAGAAGGCAGGAGTTATGGTCTTAATATCAGAAAAACAACTTTTAAGCTATCCAAAACTTTTAAAAATACAGAAGGACACTACATAATGATAAAAGCTTCAATCCATCAACAAGAAATATCCATCCTAAACATATATACATCCAACATGGAAGCACCAGCATTTATAAAGCAACTACTAAGTAAATAAAAAAGATATTGACTGTAACACTATAACAGCTTGGGACTTGAATACCCACTAACAATGGTAGATAGATCATTGAGGTAAAAGTCAGCAAAGAGATCTGGAACCCTCAACTTGACACATGACCAAATGAACTTCATAGATACCTATAGAGCACTCCATCCAACAACCACAGAATATACATTCGA
>NW_007254889.1:0-750 GCF_000164805.1 Carlito syrichta | reverse complement strand
ATCACCAAAGGAAGCTGAAAAGACAAGACCACCTAACCCTAATTTTAGCAGAAGTATCCAGATCACCAAAGTAAAAGTCCAAATGCAGGACATAGAAGGCAAAAATATTGTAGAAAAAATTAACAAAACAATAGCAGGTAATTTGAAAGAATAAACAAGGCTGATGAACCCCTAGGTAGAGAGGAAAAAGCCCAAATAAACACAATCAGAATTGCAAAAGACCAAATCACAACTGACCCTGAAGACATACAAAAGATTATCAGAGATTACCATGCCCACCTGTATAGAAACACACTCGATGACCTAAATGAAATCAAGGACTTTCTGACGTCACACAGCCTCCTAAGGTTGAAACAAGAAGACACTGAAGCTTTCCAGATCGATGGCTTTCCAATGAAATTCTACAAAATGTACAAGGAGGAATTGATACCAATCCTGTTGAAAGTATTGCAGGCAATTGAGAAAGACAGAATTCTCCCCAAATCAGTTTCCAAAGTTAACATCACACAGATACTCATAAAACTGGGTAAAGATCCAAAACAATGACAACAACAACAACAACAAAAGCTACAGACTAATATTCCTAATGAACATAGATGTAACAATTCTCAACCAGATTCTAGCAAATTGGATCCAACAACACATCTCAGAAATAATCCACCATGACCAAGTAGCTTCACCCCTAGGATGCAGAGCTGGTTCAACATCCACAGACCATAATAGTAATTAAATACATCAACAGATGTAAAA
>NW_007254888.1:0-1458 GCF_000164805.1 Carlito syrichta | reverse complement strand
CGTATAATCTAGGGTAATGAAATCCTCATATACAGGCAACTGTACGGACTTTTCCTTAAAAGAATAAGGAATCTGGGTGACATGTGTTCTCAATCCCCAAAAAACTACATGGCGTCTTCATAAGGTCTAAACAAGTATCATGGTTTCGACACATGTTTCTAGGAAAGGGGCTACTCATATACAGGCAACTGCACGGCTGTTGCTAAAAATAAGAAAACTGGGTTATATCAGTCCTCAGTCCTGAAAATCTACAGGGCATCTTGCTGATGGCTAAAGAAGAATCAGGGATTCGAGGCCTGAATGTGGATAATAGCGGTCCTCATATTCAGGAAACTACATGGCCTCTTGTTAAGAAAAAAGAAGAAATCTGTTTTACATGGTTCCTCTATCAAAAAATCTACATGGCGTCTTAATAAGGGCTAAAGAGGAATCAGGGTTTCGAAACAGGAATTTAGGGAAAGAGAATTCTCATATACAGAACACTACACAGCCTCTAACTAAGGAAGAAAAAAGAATTTTTGTTGTACGAGTCCTCAATCCAAAAAATTCCCAGAATGTCTGCTATGGGACAAACAAGAAACAGGGCTTCGAGCTCCCAAATGGTTCACAGCAATTTATCATTCGGATATTACGAATCAGACATTTCAGGACTCCAGCAACATTCTGGTTCTCTTGAGAGTTGTAAACGTGTATCTGGTACAACACGTCCCTTAAGTTCCTCAGGACAACTAAGGCCAGATTCCCGGAACAAAAGTATCTTCTTGCCATATCTGGATGTATCTCTGGTCTTAAGATGAACTTGGTAATCCTTAAATTTTCATTTGTACTTTTATTTGGAGAGGGACTGAGGGTTTCGCAGTTGCCAAATATTTAGAATGAATTATTAAATGTAATCAGGAATCATGGATTCCACGTCCCTAGGAAACATCTGCGCATCTGCATTTTTTTATACAGAGATTTGGAATCCACATAGACAGGGAAAATCAGGGAAACTCGCTGAGAACAGAAAGGGAATCCGGATCTTGGAGTTCTTAATCGCCTAAATCTGCAAGGTCCCTTGATAAGATTTAATCAGCAATCTGGGCTTCTATGTCCCCACATTTTTAGTGTGTCTTTTGAAAACGAAACCAGGAATCTTGGGTTCCAATTCCACAAGAACTTTCTGGGAGTCGTTCTGTTGATATCCAAGAAACTGGAATTCTAGGTCACCAGGAAATGTATCGGCGTCTTGCTGAGAATGAAGCAGTAAATGCAGTAATGGGAGTCCTCATATACAGAACACAACATGACTTGTTTCTAGGGAAGAATAAGGAATCTTGGTTACACGAGTCCTACATCCCAAAAATCTACAGAGCATCTTGGTAAGAGATAAAAACCCAACAGGATTTGGGAGAAGGGATCTGGATAATGGGAGTCCTCATATACAGGAAACTGCACTGTCCATTGCGACAGAAGAAT
>NW_007254887.1:2678-3319 GCF_000164805.1 Carlito syrichta | reverse complement strand
ATAGTTAAGTCATCTAGCTAGCCAGCTAGCTAGTTAAGTCAGCTAACTATTCAGCCAGCTGGTTAAGTCAGCTAGCTGGTCAGGTTGCTAGTCAGCTAGCTAGTTAAGTCAGCTAGCTAGTCAGTTACCTAATCAGCTATGTCGTTAAGTCAGCTAGCCAGCTATCTACCCAGTTAGCTAGCTAGATAAGTCAGCTAGATAGACAGCTAGATAAATTGTTTGATAACTAGTTATGTAAGATAGATAGCCAGCTAGTTAGTTAACTAGCTAGTTAAGTCAGCTAGCAAATCAGCTAGTTACTTAGGTAGCTAGTTGGCTAGCAACTCAGATAGCTGGTCAGCTAACTAGTGGTCTCACTCGCTTTACATCAGATCAGCTACCTAATCGGCTTGCTCGCCTGACAAATGGTCAGAAAACTAGTCAGCTCACTCGACAGCCAACAGGTCAACTTACTTGTCAGTTCACACGCAGGACAACAGGTCAGCTAACTGCTCGACTTGCTTGCCAGCTGACGAGTTAAGTCAGTTCACCGGTCGGCTCACTCTCCAGCCATTTGTTTAATGCAGCTCACCCATCGGCTCCTTCTCTGGCCGAGTAGTTAAGTTGGCTCCCCTATCAGCTCAATTGCCTGTCGACTAGTT
>NW_007254887.1:0-1105 GCF_000164805.1 Carlito syrichta | reverse complement strand
TCAGCTGGTTAAGCCAGCTAGCTAGCTCATTTAGGTATCCAGCTAAGTCAGATGATTAAGTCAGCTAGTTAGCACGTTAGATAACAAGTAAGCTAACTACTTAGCTGGTCAAGTCAGCTAGCTTGCTAGGCAGCTAACTATATAAATCAGCTTGTTAACTAGGTAAGTAGTTATTTAGCTTACTATTTAAGTCAACTGTCTAGATAGGAGGCTAGTTAGTTAGCTAAATATTTAAGTCAACTGGCAAGCCAGGTGGCTAACTAGTTAAGTCAACTAGTTACACCAACTGGTTAGCCAGCTGGCTAGCTAGGTAGCGAGTTAGTTAAGTCTGTTGGCTAAGCAGGTGGCTAGCTGATTAATTCAGCTAGTTAAGAGAGCTGGCTAGCTAACTGGCAAGGTAGGTAGCTGGGTTAAGTCAGCTAGAGTGCTACCTGGCTAGCTAGTGATGTCAGTGAGTTAAGTCAGCTGGCTAGCAAACTGGTTAGCTGGTTAAGTTAGCTAGTTTTGTCAGCTGTCTAGCAAACTGGCTAGGTAGGTAGCTAGGTAGATAAGTCAGCTTGCTAGCCAGTAGGTTAGCAGTTCAAGTCAGCTAGTTAAGTCAGCTGGCTAGCCTGCTGACTAGGTAGGTAGGTAGCAAGCTAAGTGAACTGGCTAGCCAGTTTGCTAGCTTATGTCAGCTAGGAAAGTCAGCTGGCTCGCCAGCTGGCTAGATAGGTAGCCAGTTAGATAAGTCAGCTGGCAAGAAAGCTGATAAGTTGGTTAAGTCAGCTAGTTAAGTCATCTGGCAACCAGCTGACTAGCTCATTGTCAGGTCGTTAAGTCAGTTTGCTATCTAGCTGGTTAGTTAAAAAGCTAATTAAGTCAAATGTCTATCCATCTGGCTAGCTAGTTATTTCAGCTAGTTGAGTCAGGTGGCTAGCTAGGAAATTAGCTATATAAGTCATCTAGTTATGTCAGCTAGCTAGCTAGTTAAGTCAGTTGGGTCTGGTGGTTAGCCAGATAGCTACCTAGGTAGCTAGTTATTTAAACCATCTACATAAGCCAGCTCGCTAGCTAAGTTGCTAGCTGTTAAGTCAGCTAGTTGAGTCAGCTTGCTAGTTAGTTA
>NW_007254886.1:3664-4672 GCF_000164805.1 Carlito syrichta | reverse complement strand
GCTCCCTGTCAGGATTCTTGCTGGCTCTCCTCTCTGAGGTAAGAAAGGTGTCCCAGGCAGGCCTACAATTCGACTCGGCAGCGAGGACATTCAGGCATGAAAATTCGGGGAACCATCCTTTACTCTGAGTCGTTTCTTCCCCCCAAATCCCATTTTTCTTTACTCTAAAGCCAGACGCCCTGTGAACACACCACAAGCAGTTGAGAATCTGTGTACGATTCTGAGGTTTTCGGAGACAAGTTCTGGCTCTGTGGCCAAGGCTGGGGTCCAGAGACAAGACCATCATTCTCTGCCAGCTTCCAAATTGTGGGATCAATCAATCCTCCCGCCTCAACCTCCAGAGTGACTGGGATGATGGGCACGTTGACCCCAGGTGCTCTGTTTGGATGGGTGTGGAGACTGTGTCTCCCTGTGTGGCCCAGGCTGGTATTGAGCTCCTGGGCTCCAGTCATCCTCTTGCTGCGGCCTCCCAGAGCACTGGAATTCCAGGTGTGAGACGCCACACCAGGCCTCTGGTTCATTTTCTAGGAAGGATCGATGCCAGGCCCAGGGGCTCAGCCTCATCATCCCAGTGCTTTGGAAGACCAAGGCCAGTGGCTGGCCCTAGCCCGTGGGCCGAGATCCACCTGGGCACCTCGGGGAGGCCTCATCTCTACCCTCAATCTCAAATGAGTCAGGCGTGGTGGTGTATACCTGTCATTCTTGGTCTTTGGAAAGTTTGGGAAAGGCTTGCCAGAGTCCTGCGAACCGAGGCTGCAGTGGCCAGGAGCAAACCACTGCACTCAGCCTGGGTGATAGAGTGAGACTGTTACTCAATGAAAAAGAAGAGCATCCATTTGTGTATGGAGTTGGGATCATCGTGAACAGACAAATCATTTGGGAAGAAGCCCCCAGCCTTGGTCATAGAGTTCCTGAAAGACGATGGATTGACAGAAAATCAGTCTGTGACTATGGGAGGCCGAGACTAGGGATGCCTGGAGTCCAGGAGCTTGAAATCCACGTGGGTCA
>NW_007254886.1:0-1179 GCF_000164805.1 Carlito syrichta | reverse complement strand
CAGGACGTCAACCAAATGGAAAGCCTGTTATTACAGCAGTTTGGGAGGCCGAGACCGAGAGGAAGACTCGAGTTTGGTCGTTTTAGAGCAACCAGGGCTACCTAGTGAGGAAACAAAATAGAGGAAAAGAGGGGAAAAAAGAAAGAAAGAAAGAAAGAAAGAAAGAAAGAAAGAAAGAAAGAAAGAAAGAAAGAAAGAAAGAAAGAAAGAAAGAAAGAAGGAAGGAAAGAAGGAAGGAAGGAAGGAAGGAAGGAAGGAAGGAAGGAAGGAAAGAAGGAAGGAAGGAAGAAAGCAAGAAAGCAAGCAAGCAAGCAAGAAAGAAAGAAAGAAAGAAAGAAAGAAAGAAAGAGATTCTAAGTCAACAAAAAAATCCATTCACTTGTAAACCTTCTGTCCTCAGTCCTTCCCCCCTGATGACCCCTCATAGGAGAGTCCTCCAAGCTCGGCACCTTCCAGCCCCAACCACCCCCAAAGGCTTGCCCCCCAGGAGAGGAAGGGGCTTTGGTGTGGGAGTTCCAGATGCTCCCTAGCTCCCAGCTCTCCTCTCCTAGGTGACAAATGTGTCCCAGGTAATCAGGCCCTCTGACTTGGCAATGAGGACCTTATGCCAAGAAATGTTGGGGACACATTCCTCACTGGGGACATTTCTTACCCCCCATGTCCTATTTTATCTGGTTCTAAAGCCAGTCACCCTTTGAACACCCTACACGCTGTTGAGAATCTGTGCACCATTCTGAAGACTTTGGAGACAGGGTCTGACTCTGGGGCCCACACTGAGGCCCAGGGACATGACCCTCATTCACTGCCAGCTTCAAAATCATGGGCTCTGGCGGCCCTCCTGCCTAAGACTCTGGAGTGTCCAGGACGACGGGCACCACAACCCCAGACCCCCTATATGGAAGGGTGCAGAGATGGGTTCTCCTTGAGTGGCCCAGGCTGGCCTATATCTCCTCGGCTACAGCCATCTCCCAATTCACCCTCCAAGAGCACTGGGATTGCAGGCATGGGTCACTGCACCCAGCCTTCTAGTTAATTTTTGATGAAGGATCGAGGCTGGTCTCAGGGGTTCCACCTCTTCATCCCAGTATTTTGGATGGGCAAGGCCAGCAGCTAGTCCGAGCCAGTGGGTCTGAGACAAGCCCGGACAACTTGGTGAGACCTCGTATATACCCTCCATCC
>NW_007254885.1:330-11712 GCF_000164805.1 Carlito syrichta | reverse complement strand
GTCATGTTAGATGTGGAGTACAAGTAAGAATTAACAACAAAAGTAGGCTGCATGCAGGTGAAGTTTAGGTCTCCAACTGGCCCTCACTGCCCTGGCTTGGGACCAGGTACCCTTTGTGTTGTTAAATGTCCCTCCTCACACCCCCTCCCTCCCCTGCCAATGCCCAGCAACTGCTGATCCCTCCTGTGTGCTAATGTGATTAATGTTCAGATCCCACTTATGAGTGAGAACATATAGTATTCAGTTCTTTGTTTCTGTGATAGATCATTAAATATGATGGTCTCCCACTCCAATTTGCTGCTAAGTCCATGATTTTGTTCTTTATGACTGCATAATACTCTATTGTGTATACGCACCACATTTTCTTTATCCAGTCCGCTTTCAATGGGCAGTAAGGTTGATTCCATGTTTTTGCTGTTGTGCATAGTGCAGCTGTAAACATGTGTGTGCAGGCATCTTTTTTGTAGAACGATTTATGTTCCTCTGAGTATATTCCCAGGAGAGGGATTGTTGGGTTGTATGGAAGATGAATTTTTAGTTCTTTTAGGAATGGCCACACTGCTTTCTATAGAGGTTGAACTAGGTTGTACTCCCACCAACAGTGTAGAAGAGCTCCTTTTCTCCGCACCGGTGCCAGGAACTGTTGCTTTCTTGATTTATTAACAATGGGTGTCCTTACCGGAGTTAGGTGGTATCTCATTGTAGTTTTGATCTGCACTTCTCTGATGGTTAGTAAGGCTGAGCATTTTTCCATGTATCTGTTGGCTGCTTGTATATCTTCTTTTGAAAGGTGTCTATTCATGTCTTTTGCTGACTTTTTAATAGGATTGTTTATTTTTTTCCTTTCAACTTATTTGAATTTTTTGTAGATTCTGCATATCAGGCCTTTGCCAGATACATAATCTGCAAATATTTTTTTTCCCATTCTGTGGATTACCTCTTTATTCTCTTGATGGTTTATCTTGCTGTGCAACCGCTTTTCATTTTGATGAGGTCCCACTTGACTGTCTTAGATTCTATAGAATTCACTTTTGGGAACTTGGTCAAGAATGGGTTGCCTACTCCAGTGTGCATAAGGGAGTTTTCTTCTAAGATTCTTACTTTGAGGCTTTTTTGTTTGTTTGTTTGTTTGATTGATTGTTTTAGAAGCACAGAAAGTTTTATTTGATTTGGCCAAATCTTGAGAATGGGAGAGGCAGACTCTCAAATGTGACCTTTGGACATAACTGGGGTCTTTCATGAGTAAGGCAAGTATGGGGGAGGTTAGATGCCCAGTGATCGAGATTGCCCAGCTGTTAGGATCCATTGGCCAATCCCACTTTGGATACCATCGAGGTGGTCTGCATGTGCTGGCTTTTAAAAGAAAAGTTTGTTAATCTCGTGAACAATTCCCAGGAATTAGAATATGAAGATAATTATTAGTGACTAATCTTGACTGAAATAATTACATGCAAGCAATCACGCATGGAGAAAAAAAAAGGACAATGAGAAAGGAAATTAAGTAAAATTAACATCTTATAATTTTTCTAATATAGACTAGATTAAACTGGTAAGTGCCATAATTTCTGCAGTTTAGTCACTGCTCTTCCCAAACTCTAGGAGCCAGATTTTACATGTACTTTGTATGACATAGAACTCTGTACTATTTCAGTTATAAAACCATTTAAGGCCAGGCGGGGTGGCTCAAGCCTGCAATTCCAGCACTTTGTGGGGCCGAGGCGTGAGGATTGCCTGAGCCCAGGGGTTCAAGATGAGCCTGGGCAACTTGGTGAGACCTCATCTCTACAAATAAATGAAAAAATCAGTCAGGCATGGCAGCACATGCCTGCAGTTCTGTCTACTTGGAAGGCTGAGGCAGAAGGATTGCCTGAGCCAAGGGGGTCGATGCTGGGGTGTTGGAGCATGCCACTGCACTCTAGCCTGGGCAACAGAGAGAGACTCCAACTCCAATTCCAAAACAACATTCAATTTTGTGTATAACTCCGGAGTGACATCACAAATGTCCTCTCTTAAATAGCATAAACCTATGACTAAATAGGTCAATGGTTAATCATGCTTCATGAGAATACGATTGATGCCTGGGAGAAGCGTATAGGCCAACTTAGTAATAGATGACTGTCCTAGTTCTGGAGACCTGGAAAATACTAATGAGAGCATAATGACCCCAAGCAGAAATTGAGTGCTTTCGCAAAACCAAGCTTTTGCCTGCATCATCCGAAAGGTAAAATGTGCCAAGATCTCCTCTCCCTTAGAACTTAATCAACCTCTCAGTATTCTTAGATGACTAGGAGGACATAATAGATGCCTGTCATTTTGTGGAAGCCCACAGTCTTTTTCTTTTAAATTTATTTTTTAAATGTGGGGTACAATTCAAGGTTAGGTTTGCACATGGTCATTGTACAGGTAAAGTTTGGGCCTCACGTTGGTCCTAACTTCACCTGGTTGAGATCAGGTACCCTTACTGATGAAGTGTGCCCCCTGCCTCTTTTCCCTGGCAATTTCTCACTACTGAAAATCTCTTTCTAGCGGGGTATTATGATAATTGTTCAGGGTCCGCTTATGAATGAGAACATGTGGTACTCAGATCTTTGCTTCTGTGATACATCACTGAGTACTACAGATTCTAAATCCATCCAAGTTGCTGCGAAGTTCATAATTTTGTCTTTCTTTATGACTGTGTAATATTCCATCATGTATGTGTACCACTTTTTTAATCCAGTCCACCTTCAATGGGCAACACAGTTGGTTCCATGTTTTGGCTATTGTGAATGGTGCTGAATAAGCATCTTTGTCTATATTAATTCTTAGGGGCAATGTTTTCAGCTTCTGCCTATTAAGCATGATGTTGGTTGTAGGTTTGTCACAGTTGATCCTTATTATTTTGAGAATGTTCTTTCAATGTCTTGATGTTTGAGAGTTTTTACTGAGAACGTACATTGGATTTTATCAAATGCTTTCAGCATCTGATGAGATAATCATGTGGTTCTTGGTTTTACATCTGTTTATGTAATGGATTATGTTTATTGATTTATGTATGTTAATCCAGCTTTGCATCCTGGGAATGAAGCTCACCTGGTAATGATGGATGATCCTTGAAATGTGCTGTTGGATGTGATTTGCTAGAATCATGTTGAGAACTTTTGCGCCTGTGTTCATCAGAGAAATTGGCCTGCATTTTTTTTTCCTTATTGGGTCTTTGCCATTTTGGAGTATCCAGATGATATTGACTCCATAGAATGAGCTAGAGAGACTTTCTTCTTTCTCAATTATCTGGAATACCTTCAATATGATTAGTGTCTGTTTTTCCTTGTATGTTTTGTAGAATTCAACTGAGAAACCATCTGGTTCAGGGCTTTTTTTGGTGGGAATGTTTAATATTACTGAGTTGATTTACTGGATTGTTATTGGTCTGTATAGGTTTTCAACTTCTTCCGATTTCAGTCTTGGGAGATTATATGATGCCACTAATTCCTCCATTTCCTCTAGATTCTCTAAATTATTTGCACACAAGTGTTCACAGTAATCTTGGATAATCTTTTGTATTTCTTCAGGGTCAATTGTGACATTGCCTTTTTAAGTTGTGTTTATTCAAATTTTCTCTTTTTTTTTTTTTGGTTAATCTGGCCAGAGGTCTATCAATCTTATTTATCAACTTTTCATCTCCTTAATCCTTTGTATGTTTTTTAAAAATCTTTATTTCTTTCAACTGTGACTTTACTTAAGGAATTTATATTTCTTTACTGATTCTAGGAATGGATTGCTCATCTTTCCAGTTACTTTAGGTGTGATATTAGGCTATTTACTTGTGATCTCTCTATATTTTTGATATGTGCATGTGATACTTTAAACTTCTCTCTCAGCACTGTTTTCATAGTATCCCAAAGGTTTGGTGTGCTGTGCTTTGTTTTCATTGTTTCTAGACTTTTTTTTTTGGAGTTGGAATCTCACTCTGTCACCCAGGCTGGAGTGCAGTGCACACTCACAGTCACCACAGTGTCGAACTGCTGGGCTCCAGTGAGACTTCCACCTCAGCCTTCCAAGTGTCTGGAACTACAGGTGCACACTAACACACCTGGATAATTTTTGATTTATTGTAGAAACAAGCTCTTGCCAAGTTGCCCAGGCTGGTCTCGAACCAACAGCCTCAGGTACTCCACTCGCCTTTGCCTCCCAAAGTGCTGGGGTTACAGACTGAGCCACCAAGCCTGGCCAAATTTTTTAACTTCTGCCTTGTTTTCTGTGTTAACCCAGAAGTCATTCAGAAGCATATTGATTAATTTCCATGTATTTGTGTGTTTGGGGGGATCCTGTTGGTGATAATGTTTATTTTTATTCCACTATGATCTGAGAAAATACTTGGTATGATTTTGGTCTTTTGAAATTTGTTCATGCTTGATTTATGTCTTAGTATGTGGTCGATTTTGGAGTTATGTTTCATGTGCTAATAAGAAGAAAGTATATTCTGCTGTTGTTGGGTAAAATGTTCTGTAGATATCTGTTAGTCCAATTGGTTGAGTGTTGATTAAGCTTCCTGATTTACTATTAATTAGTTAATTTCTGCCTCTATAATCTGTCTAAGGCTGTTAGCAGGGTATTAAAGTCTCCAACTATATTATATAACTGTCTATGTTGTCTCTTATTTTAATTAGCAATTCTTTTATAAATTTGGGTACTCCTATGCTGGATATGTATATATTCAACATGGATATTTATTGCTGGTGCATTATGTAGTGTCTTTTTTAGCTTTTGTTGGTTTAAAGTCCGTTTTGTCTGATATATGAATAGCTATTCTTGCTTTTGTTTTAGATTTGCCTGGAAGATCTTTCTCCAGCCCTTTACGTTGAGCCTGTGGGTGTCATTTGCAGTGAGATGGGTTTCCTGAAGGCAGCAGAAGACCGGATCATGCTTCTTGATCTAATTCACCACTCTGTGCCTTTTGAGTGGCACCTTCAGTCCATTCATGTTTATGTTAGTTACTGATATGTGGGGGCTTGTTCCTTTCATATTACTATTAAAAGGCTGCCTTGTCTTTTAGGTTTTGTTGTTGGTTTGTATGGTCTGCAAACTTGTTCTTTTGCTTAGAACCTTCTTCAGCATTTTCTGGAAGACTGATCTGAAAGCAGCATATTCTCTTAGGGATTAGATGTCTGGGAAGGATTTGAATTCTTCTTCTTTAATAAAGCTTACCTTTACAGAGTAGGAAATATTTGACTCTAGATTTTTTTCTTTAAAAATGTTAAAGATTGGGGGCTCAGTGGCTCAGCCTGTAATCCCAGCACTTTCGGAGGCCAAAGCAAGTGGATTGCCTGAGCCCCGGGGTTCCAGACCAGCCCAGGCACCTTGGCAAGACCTCATCTCAACCATAAGTAAAAAAAAAAAAAAATACCCAGGCGTGGTAACACACGCATGTAGTTCTGGCTCCTTGGAAGGTGGAGGTAGAAGGATCGCTGAAGCCCAGAAGGTCGATGCTGGGGTGGCCATGAGCATGCATGCCACTGCATTCCAACCTGGGCGACGGAATGAGATTCCAACTCAAAAAAAAAAAAAAATAAGAGCACTTTTGCAGTTTCTCTCACCCATGCCAGTTCTGGCATGTCTCTCTATCTCTCCTCTTTTCCTTCTCTAATAAACTTTCTTTGAAAACTTTAAAAAAATTTTGAAGATGGGACCCCAGTATCTTCGGGCTTGTAGAGTTTCTGCTGAGAAAACTGCTGCAGTTCTTCCTCAGTGTGGTCTGCCCTTTCTATGTAGTTGCCTTTAAGTTTTTTTTCTTCAGGATGCTCACCTGTAAAGATGGATTATTATTTCTTGGGGATGGTCTTCTTATGTAGTACCTCACAAGACTTCTCTGGCTCTCTTGTATCTGTATGACCACCCATCTGAAGAGATAGGAGAAATTTTCCAGGATGACTTCTTGGATGGCTTGCTCCAGAGTGTTCTCAGTTTTTCCTTCATTCTATGGATACCAATCAACCATAGATTTGGTCTCTTTTCTTAATCCCAAATATCTCACAAGCTTTGCTCATTCTTCCTAATCCTTTTCTCCTTGTTTTAGTTAGACTGGGTTAATTTAATAGTTTGATCTTAAAGCTCTGAGATTCTTTCCTCTGCCTGATCGATTCTCCTGCTCGGGCTTGTTTTTGTGTTTTTAAATTCCAGGAAATAATTCTTCATTTCCAGGAAGGACCTTTCTTATATTAGCCAGCTCAGCTTTCACTTTGTGCATTGTTTTCATTGTTTGGATGATCTGTGCATCCATCTTCCTGTGGATCTTTTTTACTACATTTACAATCCATAATCTGACTTCTGTGCCTGTCATCAGGGCCAGGTTGTTCTGGAAGGGTTTCATTGATTGGGATCTAGGAAGACCTTTTGCATTTATTGACTCATTAAGGCTTTGGAGTTTGCTAATGTTTTTTTCCCTCATTCTTCCTCATCTATAAGGGCAAACTGTTTTCTTGCTTCTTTCCTGTTTTTTAATTAGATAAGGTTGCTACTGTTGCCTGTCTTCCCTTCTCTGACCCACCTGTGATGGTGGAGGCAGCAGTGGCCAAAAAGGTGGTGTTCTGGAAGGAGATCACCTGAAGCTGCATCACCGGTATACTCTGGCAATCCCTATATTTCCAGCAACCTCCAGCAGTGTTGGCTAAACAAAGTCTATTCCAAGATGCTGGCTGTCATCAAACTAGTAGAAGTCAACTGAAGCCTACTTCGGGTATCATCTGGGTTACTAAAATGTCAGCCTAAAATAATTAAAAAGGTCAGAATCTCGTGTAAAGACAGTTCATTCAAGCACAAAGATTGAAGACTGCAGCATGGGACACATTTCTAAATTACTTTGAGGTGTGCTCCTAAGGAATCAAATTCTTCCTGCCCTTATAATTTTTCCTTTTTTAAAAAAACCCAGAATTAAATGGAAATAAAAATAAATTTTGAACGTTAGTTCTTTTCTTTTTGATAACACATAAACTACACATTTTATTGACATTGAGACATCATTTGGAGAAAATATTCTTGTGTCATGTTTAGTGTTCCTGTTCTGTTCTCACTTGACTCTGTTTTGTCCTAATTAATTAATGGAAATTTATTACCTATTCAGTCATTCCTACATTGATTCTCTTGGTAATTTCTTCTACCACTCATATAAAATAGCACAGGTCTGAGAATGTTGGAGATGACATAAGAATGGGTGTTTAAAATATTTTGAGAAGCAAAGTAATTATTAAGCTCTCATGGCTTTTAAACAGATGATTAAGATTATGCCTTGTTGTTTTCCACCGGATATGCTGTTAATCCTAGTGCCCTCCCAGAGTGCTCTTGTAAATGGTAAAAGCAAATGTGTAAGATTTAGACAGTGCATCCTAATTAAAAGCTCTATGTTGATCATACTGAAGATCCAAATTCAGGCAACTGAGGATACTTCACTTCTTTGCTGTAAGAGTATATTTTTAGTGTAGTATAGTTAATAAAAACTTGGTTTGAAGTGATGTTTCAACATTGTAACCATGCCTTCGCCGTGAGTAAGTATCCAGCATTGGTGATCTACCTATTGACAGGGGAGAGCTTGTGCTGTAGGTCTTTCGTGTGCATCATTATTTTTATCCCACAGCCCACATTGTATGAAGAGAGTGACTGAGACAATTATAGACATAAAAGTAAAAGTAGTTGTTTCACGTTCACTGTTGGAAGATGTTCATAGCTATTATAGCCTGTTATAGAGGCTGTATCCTAGTTTCTAATGAACTGGCTGTGTTTCCCAGGTATTTCTGGACATCCATATTTTCATTTTAGGAGATTTCTTATTCTGTTTAAAGCAATGGGTGGTATAACAAACCAAAAGAATTGGAAACACAAATGAAAGAAATAAATTACTCCTCCCAAATATCGGCCATGAGAACAACAATAAACATTGAGATAGAGAAGGCTATAAAATTCCAAAAAGTGTAAAGACAATGTTCAATGTTGAGTTGTAGAGATTAGTGGTACAGAACCCATTCTTTGGTGCTCAGCTAAAATATAATAAAATCGTTTTTAACATGAAGGGGAGCTGATTTTGCTTCTCTCTAACCATATGCAAAAATGAACTCAAGATGGATTAAATATTTAAATTTAAGACCTGAAACTATAAAAATAATTGAAGAAAGCCTAAGAACTACTATTCTGGACATTTGCCTATGCAGCTAATTTAGGATGAGAACCTTAGAAGCAATTGTACAAAAACAAAAAATAGGCAAATTAGACTTAATTAAATTAACAAGCTTCTGAACAGCAAAAGAAATAATCAGCAGAGTGAATAGAAACCTACTGAATGGGAGAAAATGTTTGTAAATTATGCCTCAGACAAAAGGCTAATATCCAGAAGCCACAAGGAGCTCAAACAAGTCAACATTAAACATACACACACACGCACGCTCATACACACACACTGGAAAATGGGCAAAAGACATGAATAGATATTTCTCAAATGAAGCACAAGCAGCGCCCCCCAAAAATAAAAAGAAAAAATACTCAATATCACTAATCATCAGAGAGTTGTAAAATTAAAACAACCATGAGATATCACTTCACACCAGTCAGAGTGGCTATTATTAGAAAATGAAAGATGTTGGCATGATTGAAGAGAAAAGGAAATGTTCATTCACTGTTGGTGGAATTGTAAACCACTTATGGAAAACAGTCTGGAGATTTCTCAAATAATTCAAAATAGAATTATTATTTGACCCAGCAGTCTCAGTACTAGGGATCTACCAAAAGGGAAATAAATCAATATATAAAAAAGATACCTGTACTTATGTGTTCACTGCAGCTCTATTCACAATAGCAGAAGCGTGGACTCAACCTAAGTGTCCACCAACAATTGACTGGATAAAGAAAGTGTGTATATATACATCACAGAATACCATGCAGCCACCAAAAAGATTGTTCCTTTACAGCAACATGGATAGAGGCAGAGATCAGCAGCCTAGGTGAACTACTTAGAAACAGAAAAACAAACGTTGCATCCTCTCACTTATATATGGAGGTTAAGTGGCCACAAGGATGGAAATAATAGAGACTGGGGACATCAGTAAGGGGGCAGGTGGATTTAGGGATTAGGGTTCAGAAATTACCTATTGGATACAATATTCACTTTCTGAGGAATGGCCCACCTAAGACCCAACCCCCACGACTACACAATATGCCCCTGTAACAAACATATCCCCTGAATTTAAATGTATCACCCGAATCTAAAATAAAAATGGAAAAATAATGTCTATAACTCACAAGTTGGAAGTTGTCAGCAGCAAGTGAAATTGATGAAGTGTAATATTTCAAAAGATAATTTAACTTCAAATTTAATATCTGTAAAGAAATATGCAATCGATTATGGAAATTAAGAAGTAAACTGCCTTATATGAAGGGGAATATATTAATCAAAAAGTAGAAGAATAAATTTTTTTATATGAAATTTTACTTTCCTACAAATTAAAATGCAGACAACAATAGTATGGACAACAGCACAGAATTAAAGATGTTGATGTTTTATTCAAGAATGATATATTCAAAAACATGTCTCTTAGCCTGTAAAAATTGAAGTTGAAATTCAGTAATGAACTTTGTAGCCTGAAGCAATTGTATCTAATACAATAATACATATTCATTTTATCTCTACCTAAAGACAATTAGCCTTGACTCAAAGGCTAATAACACTTTTTCATGTTTTGGATAACTGAAATTTAAGGGCCTTCTGTTCTGATTCTGCTGTTACTTTCAGACCAGTAAATAAGTAGAAGAAGACTACAGTTTCATCTTCAGATTTGGAGAGTATAAACCAAGTTTCATTTCATTAACTTGTAGTAAGACGGAGCCATTAATTTTACACAGAGAGTTGTCCTAAACTATGAAAAGTTATCCAGTATTTATTTCTTTTTTAAGTAATTACTTAAGTTGAA
Source organism: Carlito syrichta (assembly GCF_000164805.1). Classification (NCBI taxonomy): domain Eukaryota; kingdom Metazoa; phylum Chordata; class Mammalia; order Primates; family Tarsiidae; genus Carlito; species Carlito syrichta. Next base: position 1,780 of record NW_007254885.1, on the reverse strand, counting down.
AAATAAATTTGTGAACATTTTTGTATAAAACATGATGCTTTAAAATTAATATAGAATGTGCAATGACTAAATTGAGCTAATTAACATATGCATTCTTATTTTTGTAGTGAGAATACTTAAAATCTACTCTCAGTAATTTTCAAAAATATAATTCATTGTTGTTAACTATATTCTCCTTGTTGTTCAATAGATCTCTTATCTAACTGAAATTGGATGTCCTTTCACCAACATCTCCCTCAGCCCTGTCCCCTATCCCCTAGTATCCACCTTCTGCCCTCTGCTTCTGTAAGTTCAAAGTTTTTTACACTGCACAGAGAAATGGTGAGATCATGTGGTATTTGTCTTTCTGTACCTGGCTTATTTCATTTGACATAATGTCCTCCAGGTTCATCCATGTTGCTCCAAATGACAGAATAGTCTTTTTTAAAGGCTGAATGTATTCCATTGTGTATGCACCACATTTTCTTTACCCATTCATCTGTTGGTGTACACCTAGTTTGATTCCATATTTTGACAATTGTGAATAGTGTTACAATAAACATGGAAGTGAAGACATCTCTTCAACATACATATTTCATTTCCTTTGAATATATACTTATAAATGGGATTCATGGATCATATGGTAGTTCTAGTTTTTAATTTTGTGGGAATCTCCATACTATTTTCCATAATGTCTATCCTAATTTAAATTCTCATCAACAGTGAGCTAGGTTCCCTTTTCTTCATATCCTCTCTAATACTTACTATCTTTTGTATTTTTCATAATAGCTGTTCTAACAAGTATGAATGAAGTGTTCTCTCACTGTGGTTCTAATGTGCATGTTTCTGATGATTAGTGAAGTTGAGCATTTTTTATATGCCTGATGTCTATACGTATGTCTTCTTTTGACAAATGTCCATTTCTAGTTCTTTGGACGTTTTTAATTGGGTTGTTTTCTTGCTGTTTAGTTGAGTACCTTTTAGCCAAAAAAATCATTGCCCAGGTCATTGATGTGCTGAAAGTGGAACATGAGGACACCACTGTTATTGTATTATGGTCCATATGTCCTTTTTAATCTATTAGTATTTGCTTCATACACACATGTACATATATGTGCTGTGATATGGGGTGCGCATATAATTGTTACATCTTGATGAATTGATGCCTTTATCATTATATAATGATTTTTCTTGTCTTTTTATACATTTTTTAAAACTCAAATCTCAATTTATCTGATTTAAGTACAGCTACCCTGCTCTTTTTTTGTTTCATTTCACATGGAATATCTTTTTTCATCCTTTCACGTTCAGTCTGTGTGTGTCCTTAAATGTGAAGTTAGTTTCTTGTAAGTAGCATATAATTGGATCTTTTTGTTAAAAAATCTAATTCAGCCAGTCTGTGTCTTTTGATTGAAGAATTTAACCTATTTATATTCAAGGTAATACTTGACTGGTAAGGACTTACTACTGC
>NW_007254885.1:0-310 GCF_000164805.1 Carlito syrichta | reverse complement strand
TAGTTCTAGTTTTTAATTTTGTGGGAATCTCCATACTATTTTCCATAATGTCTATCCTAATTTAAATTCTCATCAACAGTGAGCTAGGTTCCCTTTTCTTCATATCCTCTCTAATACTTACTATCTTTTGTATTTTTCATAATAGCTGTTCTAACAAGTATGAATGAAGTGTTCTCTCACTGTGGTTCTAATGTGCATGTTTCTGATGATTAGTGAAGTTGAGCATTTTTTATATGCCTGATGTCTATACGTATGTCTTCTTTTGATAAATGTCCATTTCTAGTTCTTTGGATTTTTTTTTTTTTTTTTT
>NW_007254884.1:1189-2726 GCF_000164805.1 Carlito syrichta | reverse complement strand
TCCCGCTGTGGCCTCCCGAGTGGCCATAACAACAGACATGTGCCCCTATGCTTGGCTCATTTTGTTGGTTTCTTGTAGAGATGACGTCTCGCCAAGATGTCCGGGCTGGTCTCAAACCCATGGACTCAAGTCATCCTCATGTATTAGCCTGCCAAACAGCAGGGGTGATAGGCGTGAACCCCTGTGCCCAGGCTTCACACCCTCTTGGGGCACCACCGCGAGGCCCACTCTCTTTTGACTAACTGGGACTCCAGAGAGAGCAGCCTGAGTCACCGACCGAGCCTGCCCCAGGGGAGTACCTGGTGCAGGGGTGTCTCCACCAGGGCGCACACTCTTCCACTGGCCTTGATCCTCAGGGTGGACTCATGGGCTCCTCCCAAGGACTGTCTCGGGGAAAGGGAGGGTGTGACTCTAAACTGTCATGGGAGGGCCATCCATTGAGTTACTCTTGTCTCCTCGGCACTCAGGGAGGCTGAGATGGGAAGATGGACGGAGACTGGAGCTGAGACCAGGGTCGGCACTATAGCAAGCCCTCACCTAGACGCCAAGGCAAAGCCAGAAATACCAGGGTGAGAGCAGGCCTTGGCAGGAAGGTCTCCTCTGGCCTAGAGTTTAAGAACAGGCAGGAAGACCAGGATGTCAAACAAATGGAAATCCTGTTATCACAGCAGTTTGAGAGGCCCAGACTGAGAGGAAGGCCATAACTGGGTGGTTTGAGAGCAGCCAGGGCTATTAAGCAAACAAAAGAGAGAGAGAGAGAGACGAAAAGAAATAACAAAATAAAGGAAAAAGAAAGAAAATCTAAGTCAACAAAGTAATTCATTCTCTTGCAAAACTTTTGTCCTCAGTCCTGTCCCCCCTGCCCCCCTGACACATGAGTTTTCCCCAAGCTTGGCACCTTCCAGCCGCAACCCCCCACAAATGGCTGCCGCCATTTTGGTGGAGTTCCCAAGGCTCCCTGGCCAGGTTGGTGCCAGCTCTCCTCTCCGAGGTGAGAAATGTGCCTCAGGCAGGCCGGCCCTCCAATTCAGCAACAAGGACTTTATGCCAAGAAAGGTCAGGGACAAATCCTTCGTCCAAGGACATTTCTTCTCACCAGCCCCATTTTTTCTGACTCTAAAGCCAGTCGCCCATTGAACACACCATGCACAATTGATAATCTGTGTACGATTATCAGGATTTTGGGGACAGGGTATGGCTCTGTGGTCCAGGCTGGGGTCCAGGGACACAAATGTCATTCTTTGCGAGAGTTGAAATCATAGGCTCTGGTAATCCTCCCACCTCAACCTCTGGAGTAGCCAAGGTGTCGGCACCATAAGCTCAGACACCCTGTTTTGATAGGTGCAGAGACTTGGTCTCCCTGCATGGCCCGGACTGACCTTGAGTTCCTGGTATACTGCAAACCTCTTGATTTGGACTCCCAATGCGCTGGGATTCCAGGCTTTGGCTGCCGTGCCCGGCTTCTGGTTTGTTTCAATGAGTATTGAGCTGGGTAAGAGGTTCAACTCACAATACCAGTGCTTTGGGATGCCGAGAC
>NW_007254884.1:0-462 GCF_000164805.1 Carlito syrichta | reverse complement strand
GAAGAGGAAGGGCCCCTCTCCCTGCCCAAATTCGGCAGAATTGGGCAACCAACACCTGGGTTCGCCACGCTGTTGCTGGACCACCTTGATTGCTCTGTGCCCAACGGCCACCCTAACTCAGGGCCTTCTGTTCCATGAGCTCAAACACGTCTTTGCCATGGGGAACGACTGTAAAGAGTGGAAGCAGGTCTGGGATGCATGACCAAAGGCATGGGATGGACGTCCCTAATGGCCAACATTGAAAACTCCCGCAAACAACAGCCAGGAAAGTACCTTTTCTTCTCACAACCCTGAGGGTGATTCCTCACACTGGGTGGCAGGTGTGGGGGTGGTGTTGATTATTATTATTTGGAGACGGAATCCTGCTCTCTCCTCAGACCAGAGCACAGGGGCATGCCCACAGTCACCCTGGACTTCACCTGCTGTGCTCAGGTGATCCTCCCACCTGGCCCCCCAAGTGGT
>NW_007254883.1:4679-8428 GCF_000164805.1 Carlito syrichta | reverse complement strand
AAAGATTTTCTTCAGAATTGACCCATTGAATATTTTTTTGAAAATTCTAACTATACTGATTTTCTAAGATCATTTTCTCTAATCTGCATGAGATTCAGATAATGTAAATGAAGAAAAGATGAGACAGTTATAAGATTAAATCCGAAAAACAAGCAAACCACATTCAAAAGACACCCAATGTCCTTAATAACTAAGTTTATAATAGGATACTTGAAATCCCAAACTCTCTAATGTTTAGGAGTCATAAAGAGGCCTAAAATTCTAAATAAAAACATACAATTGAATTTTTAAATTTGTATTTCAATGATCAAAATTCTCCCACTCTTTTGAGAGATGTGATGGAAAAAAATAATTTTTTGTTTGTTTACCTGTTTTTAAATTTGCTTTTAAACTCCATCTCTTATTAACATCTCTCCCATTGACTAAGTTTATTATAATATCAACATAAATGAGTATAAAATATTATTCAGAAAATGTAAGTGCTGTTACACTCTTATGAAACATAGCTGTATCAAAATTGGAAATAAGGTGAATAACAAATCACAAGCTCTTTTTGTCATTTGATTTTTGTCTTGATTAAATCTCATGTTTTAGTGTCATATATAATTTTTATTTTAGTGGCACTTTAAAAATATATGTCCTTTCACAGTATAAAAGAGTTTGAAATTACTCAATTTGAGATTTAGTTCTGATTCTAACTAGATGTCTAATATTGAATATATTTCTTTAACTTTCCTGGCAATTAGTTTTCTCATTTGCTAAATACAGGCTTGGACCTGTATTTCTGTATAATTTTTATTCTGCCTTGAAATGCACAATGGATAATAAACTGAATTCCTAAGATATTTATAAGCTTTATGACCATTTTCAAGTTAATTAGTATCTTGGAACTTCAATTTGCTTATTGGTAAATGGAGATAATATTATTGGCTGTAGTAAAAAAGTGTGGAATTAGTACAGATTTGGCATAAGAAATATTTATCAAATGCTAGTTAATATAATATTAGATCAAATCTTATATAATTATACTGTGTTATTAAATATTTATTGTATATAGTTATTGCTATTGTCTTCATATTATTAAAGGAAACACCACTAAATTCTTCCTCATCAAAAAAGTATATTAGAGCACAGTATGTTACAGGCATAATTTTATGTCTATTATCATCTAGTAATGAAATAAGTTACCAGAACTTCCTTGTTATTCATGCCACACCGGTTGAGAAATACTGAAATAGATTATTGTGGATCACAATTACGTGTTCGGGGTATCCCTTTATTAGCTGACCAGCACTACCTTAACGTAGTTCTGGGGATTGGAATCCAAGATTAAGGTGCCAACAGGATTGGATTCTCCTTAGGTCTCTCTCCTTGCAGAGAGACATTCTCACTGTGTCCTCATGTGGCATATTCTCTATGTGCACATTCGCTTCTGGTATCTCTCTTCTTATAAAGTCCTACTGGATTAGAGCCCCACCCTATGACTGCATGTAACCTTAACCATGTCCTTAAAGACCTTTCTTTAAATGCAGCCACATTGGGGATTAGGTCTTTAACACATGAAATTGAGGGAGATACAGTTCAGTCCACAGCAAATTCTTAGGGGCATGCCTTTCTCTTTAATCCACACTGGAAAGCTATCAGCACATTTTCTGGAGTATATGAGCTCTGTATAATAGTTTGATCATGCAAGAAACTAACCACTAAGCCCTGAGAACAGATAGAATAACACGCACAGTTTTATCACTGTATTTATGCCCTTAAATCACATTTAAATACCTAGAAAAATATCTACACATGGTGTAGTCCAGACTACTTTTCTGTTGGATTGACAAACACAGATTTTGAAGTGCTCTTCTGCCATAACACCCAGATGTGATAAATTATAACTATAAGCATTTAAATTTATCCAAAAGAAGTGCCCGAGATACCAAAAGGCCTCTATCCTTGGGCTAACTTAGAATCCTGAGGAGGATTGGGGTCTCTGCTGCTCATGGAGGGGCAGGGTGGCTTCCTGGGCATTTTACTCTAGGATGCAAGTACTCTTTTGCCAAACGCAAACATAAAAGCACAACACGAAGCACAGCCATCGTCTGAGTCAAATAATCACATAATATGATATTATGCCCTATTATCAAAAACATCTTTGAGCTGTCTGTATGCTAAGTTAAGTATGAAACCTAAATATTTAACAAATGGAATGAATTTTTTTAAAATTTATGTAACACAAATTATTACACATGTTTTGTTTATTCTATTACTTGTGTAATTAAAAAGCTCTAACTTCTCAGGCCTCTCAAATATCAATGGAAATATAACATTAAAAACGAAATCCCAAACTTTCAGGGTTTGTGTATGTTAGTAATATTTTTAAAGTTACTCTGACTTCAAATTATGTCACCACTCCTTTAAAACAAAGCAAGCATTCAACACATGTAGTAGATGGACCACATTCATTGACTGAAAAGCCAGGTAAACTTCCTATTTGTGCGCTACAAAAAAAAAGTTGCAATCAAGAAAGATAAAGATTTCAGAAGGCCATACGTTGAATGAAATTAGAGCAGTGCTAAGGTAATAGAGAATACAAAAGGCAATCAACATAACCATTAAAGTCCAAATGAGCATATTTTAATGGGCATGCAGAAGAAGACAGATGATATTATAGTGTTTACACCAAACTACATGTGTGCACGGGCTTAAGGAAGCAGTTGGATTATCTGAGTGTCAGCATTCTAACTCCATCAGGCCTGTCAGCAAAATCGTTTCCAGCATATGCCTGACTTTAACGTATAGTAAGGAAGAGCCTCAATGTTTGTTTTGTACTGATGAGCCAGAAGACTCAGGGCAAACGTTTAAAAGTACAATCCTTCAGAAAATGAGGCAGTTTTGAAAACTGTAGTGATTTTGTTCACAGCTGCATAAATTTATTTTTTTCTTAAAGCAGGTACACAGTGGATCTTGTTTCCTGGGGCCCAAATCCCTCACACAGTGATTTTCCACTCTTCTCTGGCTGCCCAAAACCCAACAGCTTTCAAGTGTGCCTAACTTACATGAGATAACTTTTTAAATCGAGATAATTTTTGTTAACTCTTACCTTTTGATCAAAGTTTTCAAATACAGCAAAAGTTAGCACATGCTCCACCCCTTAGACATATGCCTAGTTTTATTCTTGTATGCACTCCCTTATGTGGCAACTAATAATTTCCTTCAGAAAACACTTAGATACCATAGGTAAAGATTTCTATTTTCACCAGAAGGGCAAAATAGATATTCTGAAATCCCTTTCTGGCATAAAACACACTGATGCTGGATCTCTTGCAACCATCATCTTTTAAAGGCATTGCTGAGTTTATGAGAAGTCAATGGCGACCCCTAAGGGCCTCCATACCCTACTTCCTCCAGAAAAGGGTAAGCTGATCACAGAGTGGCAAGAAAACATAGAGACTGGGGTTGTCCTGCCTTCCAGTGATTCTGGTAGGAATAGAGAACTTGAATGGGATGGATGCTAGAACTTAGCGCTGGCAGGAAGGAGAATTGCATCCTCCACATGCTGCATAAACGCAGGAGCCCTGTGGGTGCCCTGACCTCAGTACAGTTTCAGGCTGATCATGGTCTTCTTTGGACTCAAGGAAATCGTCCTAGAAAACAGTCCGCCTTGATAAGATCTATGTGAGGAGAAAAATGATACTGACTTCTACTCTGAGAATTGAAGGCCTTCTCTCATATCATATGGGGTTTGAGTTTACCTT
>NW_007254883.1:2483-3482 GCF_000164805.1 Carlito syrichta | reverse complement strand
TATTTTATGTAAAAATTTTATTCTATTAAAAAAGCCATATACTAAGAGATGAGATTCAATAAAATTAATGATACTGTTTCATCAAGGACATAATCAAGTAAAATTATATTTTTTATTAAAAATAAAATACATGTGTGTGTAGTAGTGAAAAACATAATGACTACTAGTGCAATTTGCTGTCAAAAACATGATTTGTGCTACATTGTCAAAAACTTGATTTACCATTACTTTTCCATAATTTGTGAAAATGTTCAACACAGTGAAAAAGACAATGGTTTTCATTTGAAGGACACCTGAAACAGTTCCAGGGACCCCCTAAACTATCACAGACCACATTTTGAAAGATGCTGTTCTAGAAGATAAGAATTAAAAAAAACAAAATGTGCAAGAGAAAATTAATATTTACAAGTCTAATAATGCTTCAAACATTTCCAGATTAATGAAAATCATGAGTTCAAACATCTAGAAACCATAATTGGGAGCACATAACATTAATAAAAAAACACAAAACTGGATACATTTTAGTGAACCACAGAACACTAGTGATAGAGTCAAATACCACATGTTCTCACTTATAAGTGGGCACTAAATAATGTGTACACACAGAAGTAGAAAGAGGAATAATAGGCATTAGGGATCATGGGAGAATAGGAAGGTGGGAAGGGGTGAGGGATGGGAAACTACTTAGTGGATAATATGTACACAAGTCAAGTGATGTTTGAAAGCACAGACTTCACCACTATATTTATGTAACAGAACTGTACTTAAAGTTATGTGAATAAAAATAAATAAATAGGTAGATTAGCAAATAAATAAATAAGGCAGATGCTAACTGTAACAATTCTGGCTATTTCTGTACCGCTCTTCTGTTTCCTCAATGTTACTTTTTGTTTTCTGTCCATAAATCCTTCTGACCACATGGAAGCATGGGAGTTGCTCTGAGGAGGGAGGGAGGGAGGGTGAGGAAAAAGGGAGGGAAGAAGGGAGAGAGGGGTATTA
>NW_007254883.1:0-700 GCF_000164805.1 Carlito syrichta | reverse complement strand
CCCAGACTGGAGTGCAGTGGCCGCTCCCTGTCACCGCAGCCTCGACCTGCTGGGCTCTGGTGATCCTTCCGCCTCAGCCTTCCAAGTAGCCAGAATTACAGGCATTTGCTACCACACCCGGCTGATATTTTGATTTATTGTAGAGATGAGTTCTCGCAGCTCAGGTGGGTCTCGAACCCGCGGGCTCAGGCAATCCACTCACCTCAGCCTCCCAAAGGTGCGGGATTACAGACTGAGCCACCGAGCCCGGTGATGCACCTATTCTTATGCACATACAAAGCATTAAAATATTTAACCAGTTATATTTTTAGAGTTTAATTCGCAAAAAATACATTGCATACATTTTAAGTGTACACAGACTTTACCATTTAGTGTGATAATTTAGGGTTTTCATCAGATAAAAGAACTTCCCTTTTATTCCTCATGTTCTGCATGACATTTAAAATTAAATGTGTAGTAATTTTAGAAAAGTATTTTTATGTGTCATTTTTTTAAAAATATGATTTTTTTCTTTATTGTGTTTATGTGACTAATTAATTGATTGATTTTTTTAAATATTTGACCAGTCTTAGATGCTGGAGTAAACTTCATTTGGTTCTTGTGCCTTGGATCTATTTCTGGATTCTAGTTTCTTATATATGTTTGACTTTTGTGTCTGTATTTATGCGAGATACACATTTGTAATTTTCTTTTTGTCTAA